>NW_020664409.1:78121694-78127997 GCF_002925995.2 Terrapene triunguis
CATCATTCTCCTCCACAGCCCTCCCTCCCCCCATTCCCCTGCCTCCCTAGACAGCCCCCCCATTCCCCTACCTCCCCACACAGCCCCCTGCCTGTACAGACACCTCCCGGCTCCCCTACCTACACAGCACCCCCATCCTCCTCCTCCACAGCCCTCCCTCTCCCAATTCCCCTGCCTCCCTACACAGCCCCCCCATTCCCCTGCCTCCCCACACAGCTCCCCTCCCCACTCTCGTCCGCCCCGAGCCATAACAGCGCTGCCCGGGAGCTGGAATCCCGGATCCCGCGGCGGCGCAGCCCCCCAGCCCTAGCGCCGGGGCCGGGCAGCCGAGATACTCAACCACGTAGCGGCCCCCGAACTTCTCCAGCAGCTGCTCCGAGACGGGGATGCTGAAATGCATCTTCATGGTGCTGCACGCGGCCCGCCCGCGCTCCGCCTCGCCGGGCCACAGGGGCAGGGCAGGGCAGCGGCCGCAGCATTTGTTTTCCCACGTGATAGTGGAGAGGGCGGGAAGGTCTCCTCCCTTCTAGGGGCGGGGAGCAAACCATTCATCCTGGCAGGTGCTGCCTCGTCCCCGCCGCCGGCTGGGGACTGCCACAAACGGGGAGGCCTCCTGACCTAGCTCCCGCAAATGAGGTTCATCCAGCTGCGGCTACAACTTCCGCTCCTCTCCCCCCCCCCCCCCCGCCCAAGAGTTGGCCAGGTCCCTTCCATGGGTTTTATTTAACCAGGCTGCTGGGAATCACCAGGAGAGCGCTTCCCAGCCTACAGGTATCACGGGTCTGATTTCCTGTGCTCTCCTCCTCGCTGCCCCAAATGTGAGCAAGGCCCCTTGTGTGACGACGGATATAACAGTAGGGACATACGCATGTAAAGGGCCGCTGGAGGCTGCCTTCCTTCTTTATGAGTTTTTGTCCCACCCTTCCTCTAAGTGTTGGGCAGCTCCTAGCCCCAGCCTCAGCCTTGTAGCTTTTCAGTGCTGCCTGGGACCAGGAAACCATGAAACAATCATGGAAACAGGTACTTACCATCCAAGGAACCAAGTTTTTAGACTCCCCCAGCCACCAGTATGCACCTAGCACGTAGGGGTTTGATTTATCTTTGACCATGTAATGTGGATGATAGTCCTGACTTCAAGACCCCTGCGTTAGTCTCTAGGCAACCCATCTGATGGGACTGAATGAGCACCCCAGGGTGGAGAATCCTGCAGCTGCGATGTAGATCACTCTGAAGTATTACCCAATACTCAAGCTTCACTACAGGATCTTCATCAACAGAACAAATATCTCATTGATTTAGGATGGGCAGAATGTGTTATATGGTGGGGGAGGTGGGCAGAAACAAATTACTGAAGCAAATGAGGTTCATACAGCTTTTGCAGAAGCAGAAATAACTGGTAGGAACGCAAGTAGAAAGAATAAAGTAAAATTTTGTAATATCTTTTGATATTTGATTTGTTTAGCTTCTTCATCTTCAGTCAAATAACTGACAACTTCTGAAGTCTGACAACCTGTGAATTCCGAAGCAGTTACCATATTACAGAAGCAGTCACTGTCAGGCTTTCAGTGTCTGCTCTCGCACTGTGCCAACCTCTGTAGGTCGACCATGGCTCTATGCCAGGGATCGGCAACCTTTGGCACGCAGCCCATCAGGGAAATCCGCTGGCGGGCTGGGACGGTTTGTTTACCTGCAGCATCCTCAGGTTCGACCTATCGCAGCTCCTACTGGCCATGGTTCACCGTTCCAGGCCAATGGGGGCTGTGGGAACCGGCGGCCAGCACATCCCTCGGCCCTTGTTTGTTAACACATATAAAAAGGTAAATTCTTAAAGGGTTAATTGCTAATACCTGCCTGACCAAGTTAGAGTTAACTAATATGGGTCTAAATACCCCTGAGTTTAGCCTGTTTCTAAGGCCTGGTCTACACTACGAGTTTAGGTCGACTTTAGCCGCGTTAAATCGACTTAAGCCTGGACACGTTTACACTACGAAGCCCTTTCTGTCGACTTAAAGGGCCCTTTAAACCGGTTTCCTAACACCACCTCGACAAGGGGATTAGCGATAAAATCGGCCTTAGGGGGTCGGAATTGGGTTAGTGTGGACGGAATTCGACATTACTGGCCTCCGGGAGCTATCCCACAGTGCTTCATTGTGACCGCTCTGGACAGCACTCTCATCTCAGATGCACTGGCCAGGTAGACAGGAAAAGCCCCGCGAACGTTTGAATTTCATTTCCTGTTTGCTCAGCGTGGAGAGCACAGGTGACCATGCAGAGCCCATCAGCACAGGTAACCATGATGGAGTCCCAGTCCCAGTCCCAGGATCGCAGAAGAGCTCCAGCCTGGACCGAACGGGAGGTACAGGATCTGATCGCCATCTGGGGAGATGAAGCAGTGCTCGCCGAACTCCGAAACAGTAAAAGAAACGGCAAAACATTAGAAAAGATCTCCAAGGCCATGAAGGACAGAGGCCATAACAGGGACACGCGGCAGTGCCGCGTGAAAATTAAGGAGCTAAGGCAAGCCTACCACAAAGTCAGAGACGCAAACGGAAGGTCCGGGGCAGAGCCGCAAACATGCCGCTACTACGCGGAGCTGCATGCCATTCTAGGGCGTGCAGCCACCACTAGCCCAAGCGTGTTCTATGAGTCCCTCTCTGCAAACGGGGAAGCGGGTTCGGCGGACGAGGAAGATGAGGATGGAGAGAACATAGATAGCTCACAGCAGCAAGGAAGCGGAGAAACCAGTTACCCCAACAGCCAGGATATGTTTGTCACCCTGGACCTGGAAACAGTAACCCCCGAACTGACCCAAGACCCTGAGGGCACACAGGGGACCTCTGGTGAGTGTACCTTTGCAAAAATTACACATGGTTTAAAAACAAGCGTGTTTAATGATTAATGATTAATTTGCCCTGGCAATCGCGGCCAGTACAGCTACTGGAAAAGTCTGTTAACGTGTATGGGGATGGAGCGGAAATCCTCCAGGGACATCTCCAGAAAGCTCTCCTTCATGTACTCCCAAAGCCTTTGCAAAAGGTTTCTGGGGAGGGCTGCCTTATCCCGTCCGCCATGGTAGGACACTTTACCACGCCAGGCCAGTAGCACGTAGTCTGGAATCATTGCATAACAAAGCATGGCAGCGTATGGTCCCGGTGTTTGCTGGCATGCAGACAACATCCATTCCTTATCGCTCTTTGTTATCCTCAGGAGAGTGATATCATTCACGGTCACCTGGTTAAAATGGGGCAATTTTATTAAGGGGCCATTCAGAGGTGCCCCTTCCTGGTCTGCTGAACAGAAATATTCCCCGCTGTTAACCACGCGGTGGGGGGGAGGGGTGAAGTGACCATCCCAGAGAATTGGGTGTGAGGGGGAGGGGAGTTAGTTGGGTTTGTGCTGCATGTTAAACCTGAAATCGCAGCCCCTCCTTTTACATTGCAAACCCATTTTAAATGGCACGGGTGCTTGGTATGGGAAATGAGGGCAGAACTGTTTGAAACCATCCCCACATGTTAAGAAGGTTAAAAAAGCCCAAAGACTATATGTCTTACCATGGCTGCCTGCAAGCTGAAATCTGTGCCCTGGCACTGCGTGAGTGATCTCTCACACCAAACCAGGAGACTCTCAATATAAGAGGAAAAATGCGACCTTGTAACGAAAGCACATGTGCTGTGTGATGTTGTGAACAGCAAAATCTAACGTGAAAGAGTCTACCCATTGTTCTCTAAAATGTATCTTTTTTAACAACCTCTCCCTTCTCCACCAGCTGCAAATCTTACTCCTTCGCAGAGGCTAGTGAATATTCGAAGAAGGAAGCGAAGGACGCTTGACGAAATGTTTACTGAACTTCAGACTGCCTCCCACGCTGACAGAGCACAGCTGAATGCGTGGAGGCAGTCAATGACTGATTTTAAAAAAGCCCAATATGAGCGAGAGGAGAGGTGGCGTGCTGAAGAGGAGAAGTTGCGTGCTGAAACGCGGGCTGAAGAGGAGAGGTGGCGTCAACTTGTAATCAGAAAGCAAGAGTCGATGCTCCGGCTGCTGGAGCATCAAAGTGATATGCTCCTGCGTATGGTTGAGCTGCAGGAAAGGCAGCAGGAGCAGAGAACGCCGCTACAGCCCCTCTGTAACCAGCAGCCCTCCTCCCCAAGTCCCATTGCCTCCTCACCCAGACGCCCAAGAACACGGTGGGGGGGCCTTCGGCCACCCACTCACTCCACCCTAGATGATTTCCATAGCAATAAGTTTTAAAGTTTTAAATTGGAGTGTGTCGTTTTCCTTCCCTCCTCCCCCACCCATCCCGGGCTACCTTTCCAATTATCCCCCTAGTTGTGTGCTGAATTAATAAAGAATGCATGAATGTGAAGCAACAATGACTTTATTGCCTCTGCAAGTGGTGCTCGAAGGGGGGAGGGTAGTAGGGGAGGGTGGGGTGGTTGGTTTGCAGGGAAGTAGAGTTAACAGGGTGGTGGGGGAGGGGCAGAGGGTTCATCAAGGAGCAACAAACAGAAGTTTCACTCCGTAGCCTGGCCAGTCACAAAACTGGTTTTCAACGCTTCTCTGATGCGCACCGCGCCCTGCTGTGCTCCTCTAACCGCCCTGGTGTCTGGCTGCGCGTAATCAGCGGCCAGGCGATTTGCCTCAACCTCCCACCCCGCCATAAATGTCTCCCCCTTACTTTCACATATATTGTGGAGCGCACAGCAAGCAGCAATAACAATGGGGAGATTCTTTTCGCTAAGGTCTGAGCGAGTCAGTAAGCTGCGCCAGCGCGCTTTTAAACGGCCAAATGCACATTCCACCACCATTCGGCACTTGCTCAGCCTGTAGTTGAACAGGTCCTGACTACTGTCCAGGCTGCCTGTGTACGGCTTCATGAGCCATGGCATTAAGGGGTAGGCTGGGTCACCAAGGATCACGATAGGCATTTCAACATCCCCAATGGTTATTTTCTGGTCCGGGAAGAAAGTCCCTTCCTCCAGCTTTCGAAACAGAAGAGACTGCCTGAAGACGCGAGCATCATGTACCCTTCCCGGCCAGCCCACGTTGATGTCGGTGAAACGTCCCTTGTGATCCACCAGGGCTTGCAGCAGCATTGAAAAGTACCCCTTGCGGTTTATGTAGTCGGCGGCTTGGTGCACCGGTGCCAAGATAGGGATATGGGTTCCGTCTATGGCCCCACCACAGTTTGGGAATCCCATTGCAGCAAAGCCATCCACTATGGTCTGCACGTTTCCCAGAGTCACTACCCTTGATATCACCAGGTCTCTCATTGCCCTGGCAACTTGGATCACAGCAGCCCCCACAGTAGATTTGCCCACTCCAAATTGATTCCCGACTGACCGGTAGCTGTCTGGCATTGCAAGCTTCCACAGGGCTATCGCCACTCGCTTCTCCACTGTGAGGGCTGCTCTCATCCTGGTATTCTGGCGCTTCCGGGCAGGGGAAAGCAAGTCACAAAGTTCCATGAAAGTGCCCTTACGCATGCGAAAGTTTCGCAGCCACTGGGCATCGTCCCAGACCTGCAACACGATGCGGTCCCACCACTCTGTGCTTGTTTCCCGGGCCCAGAATCGGCGGTCCACGGCATGAACCTGCCCCAGTAACACCAAGATTTCCACATTGCTGGGGCCTGTGCCTTGTGAAAGGTCCATGTCAATTTCCTCATCACTATCGAAGCCGCGCTGCAATCGCCTCCTCCTCAGCTGGTCCTGGTTTGGCTTTGGCATGTCCAGGAGGCTCTGCATGTTTTCCAGGACAATGCACGTGGTGTTCATAGTGCTCAGAATTGCCGCGGTGATCTGAGCGGGCTCCATGATCCCAGTGCTGGCTATGGCGTCTGGTCTGAAAAAAGGCGCGAAAGTAGTATCTGACGGACCAGGGGAAGAAGGGAGGGAGGGAGAGAGGGAGGGAGGGGCGAGTGACACCGCGTACAGGTACAGGGAATTAAAATCAAGAAAGGTGGCTTTGCATCAGGGAGAAACACAAACAACTGTCACACAGAATGCCCCCCCCCCCAAAGATTGAACTCAAAAGCCTGGGTTTAGCAGGAGGGAGGGGGGAAGCAAATGAATGGAGAATAAATCTATTTTTTACATCTTAAGACGACGGTGCAGCATGACTGATAGCCCTTGGCATTTTCTGGGTGCTTGGCAGCAAATACTGGGCGCTTGGCAGTTAGCCTTCAGGTCTATTGCACCATCTGATACCCACTGCAGTACGACAATGATGGATACCAATCGTAATATGCTATCTACTGCCCAAAAGGCAAGGGGTTGCTGCTGTGTAGCAATCTAGCCCCAC
>NW_020664409.1:78128007-78238327 GCF_002925995.2 Terrapene triunguis
CTCGCGGCACTGCTTTGCATCATCCGGGCATTGCGATCTCAACCCATAATTCCAATGGACGCTGGAGGCTCCGGGAACTGTGGGATAGGTACCATAGTGCAATGCGCCGGAAGTCGACGCTAGCCTCGGTACTGTGGACGCGGTCCGCCGACTTCATGCACTTAGAGCATTTTAGGTGGGGACACACACAATCGGCTGCATACAACCGGTTTCTATAAAACCGGCTTCTATAAATCCGACCTAATTCTGTAGTGTAGACATAGCCTAAGTGGCTTGATCAGATGCTTATAAGCATTTTACTGTTTGGATGTAGTGAATTGCTTGTTATTTAGGCTTTTTAGGGATGTTTAGAGCAATTGTATAAATATCATTCAGCCTTTGGATTTAATAAAGGAATTTATGGTTAAATGAGTAATACCCTGCACAAACAGTAATAATTCCAACAGGTGGTCTGTCAGACCATGACTCCTCTCTGGCAAACTACAGGAGTTCTACCAGAGGGACAAGCTGTGGCACTTTTAGTTGCAAAATCTCTCTCTCCTTTCCTGGTTGCCCCTTTTTGTGGTGGAAGGAGCCAGGGTTGGGGGAGACTTACAGATGAAGGTGTGACAGCATGGAATACGTCTGGGCCAAATAGTGAGATCCATTTTATATTGTAACTTCCATTTTGGATTAGGACACCCATTTGTGTTATGTGCTGAACTCGTGTCTGAGGCCTTGTCTACACTACAGAGTTTTTGTTGACAAAACTCTGGAGGTGTACACACTACAATACTACTTCCGCCAACAAAATAAAGCCACCTTGACGAGGAACATAGAGCTTTTTGCAGCAAAGTTAGATTGACAAAGTGTAAGTGTAGACACTGTGCTTGGTTATGTCACTTTAAATGGCCTCCAGGAGATATCCCACAATGCCCATCCTGACCACTCTGGTCAGCAGTTCGAACTCTGCTGCCCTTCATCCAGTTACACAGGCATCCGCCCCTCCCCCTTTAAATGCCTGGGAATTTTTGAAATTCCACTTGCTCAGCATGGAGAGCTCACATCGCATCTTCCCAGCTGACCATGGCAGCTCCATGCAGCAAACGCTCTCTCACTTGGAGCACACCTGAGTTGTTGGATCTGCTGGCACTGTGGGGAGAAGAGGCTGTGCAGTCCCAGCTCTGCTCCAGCCATAGGAACTTCGATACCTATGGTCAGATTTCTCGTGGCCTGTTGGAGAAGGGCTACCAACAGGACACGCATCAGTACTGTACAAAGATAAAGGAGCTGAGGCAGGCATACCAGAAGGCAAGAGAGTCAAACCATTGCTCTGGTGCTGCGCCAAAGACCTGCTGCTTCTACAAGGAGCTGGATACCATCCTCGACAGCGATCCCACCTCCACTGCCAACAGCCCCATGGATACTTTGGAGGGACTAGAGACAGCGGACTCAACCCCGAGGACAAAGTGGTGGATGAGGAAATTAAGTTGGAGGACAAGATGGGACAGGTGACAGGGTTGTCTGGTACTGTGGAGAGCCAGGATCTCTTCTCAGTCCAGGAGGGTTCGAGTCAGTCCCAGCACTCCAGCTCTGCAGTGATGCAGAAGAGGGGAGCTCTGGTAAGTGATGTTTTTGAGTTAATGCTGCTCGGTTATATGAGGTAGAGCTGTCCTTTGCTTTGTTATATGCTAGAAGTGGTTGAAGGGGTAGAAATGTACATGACTAGCTGTGTTTGAGTGTGCTTCACATTCCCCTGTGCAGCTACAGAGTGGGGCAGAATGGTGTGTTGATGCACACCGAGATTTCACGGGAATCCTCCAGAGAGATCTCTAGGAAACTTTCCTGAAGGTACTCATCAATCCTCTACCCAGATTTCCTTGGCAGAGCTGCTTTGTTCCTTCCCCCCATGGTAGGAAACTTTCCCACACCAATTGGCAACCACTTGTGCAAGGACCAAAGCGGCACATAGGTGAGCAGCATAGGGACCGGGTCTGAAGTCCATGCATGCAGGAGATGTACCCTTGCATCTTTGCATACCCTCAAGAATGAGATATTGGCTTCAATGACCCCCGCCTGTGGAAAATGTTGGCAACATTTACAATTTTGTCCCTGGTCGCTTGCAGTGATCACCTCAAAAAAACACCTACACCCTCTGTCCCATCATGAGCACCCACCTCCGGGCCAAACTCACTATGTTTAGGATGTTTGCCAAGCTGTGTGCTTGTCAAGGGACAATGAGAAACTGATTTGTATGTTAAAAGAGGTGTATTTTACTATGATTCAATGCTGTGAGTGCACTAATCATCATGCTTCTGTTTATTGTTTCTTGTGCTTCTGCAGATGTGGCCTTCAGGGGAACCCCATACACATGGGCGGAGCACCTCCGCCAGATTAAGGAAGTGACTGACCAGGAGCTGTTTCGAGAGGTGCTCCAATCCTCAGATGCTGAAAAACAAGAACACAGGGCATGGAGAGAGACTGTAAATGAACATCATAAAACAGACAGGCAGGACAGGAAGGAGAGCCAAGAGTGAATTTTAATGGGTCAGGAGCGGATGATAAAAGTTATGGAAAAGCAAATGGAGATGTTGAAGTCTGCAGGCAGAATATATGCGGGCACCCCACCTCCTGCAGCTGATACAGAACTGCTTGCCATGCTCTCTCCAAACTCCTTCCACACATTCCTTGCATCTTCCCGGCCCATCTAAGTACCCTGTTCACTCCACCCCTTCGAACAGCTTCCAAAATTATATCTGGAGTTACTCACAGCTATGAGAGCCTACATCAGGACACTGCCCTTCACTATTATCTACCTTTACACCACTTGTTACTTGGTTGGTGAACTCTAATTACAGAACGCACAACCAGTTTAGGGTTTGTACCCTGTTTCTTAACAGTCTGCCCTGAGGTTGGTATTCTAGCTTGTGAGTCACTCCAGACAGTGGGTCCTACTTCACTTCAATTTCATTTATCACCCTACTTATCATCTCATTGGCAGTGGAGCAGTCAATGCTAGCCTTTGATCACCTCATGATGCCAGCCTCCACTGCCCACTTGCTGAATTTTAAAACAAACACCTTTGTGCTTTCTCCCATGCGACCCTATGTGCATGGGAGGCTGTGACCGTGGTCGCTGGAAGGGCTATACTGAGAATGCTCAGTCAGGGCAAACTACAAAGAGTAGGGCAGACGATCCCCAAATCTGGTGGTTTATTCTTATAATTAAATTCACCAAGCCAGTAACAAAACAGCTTCTGTACTACCTCGCTGATTACCAAGAAACCAAAATACAGTTCCCTTTAAGCAATCCAGCCTTTGGCTCCTACCCAGACAGCCAAGTCTATACAGTGAGGGTTATTTAAAACCTTATTCACCATATATGAAGTTCTATCAATCCCAAGAGACTGGATGCATTACCCACCAGGTCAATGAATATTTCAGATCTTACCCAAAAACATACTTGCAGTCAATTCTTATGAATTTAATCTAAAATTTATTAAAAAAAGAAAAGATTTACTATGGTTAAAGATTATCCATACAGATATGAGTAAAGTTCTTAGATCAGTTTTATTAGCAGAGATGGTGAAATTGCTGATTTGTAACAGTCCTTCCAGAATCAGTTCAATAGGTTATAGTCCAATAAGCAGTCCAGGTGCAGAGTTTGTTCAAATTCTTCCATGAGAAATTGCAGGGCTAATTCAGAGTAGACCTGGAGACCTCAATCCTGCAACTTGAGCTTCCCATGACAAAGTTTAAGGAGATCTGAGATAGTAAGGATCAGTCCCCAAAGTCCCTTTACAGACGCTCCCCGGGTTATGCAAACCTGGGTTATGCAAACCTGCACTTACGGAAGAAGTTCCGTAAGCTTTTTGTTTTGTTTTGTTTTGCATAATTGTCGGGTATACGTCCCCGACTTATGCAAAATTCGACTTACGCAAGGCGTTCCGTAATGGAACGCTTGCGTAAGTTGGGGAGCGTCTGTATAGCCAAAGCTCAGCTGATTAGCCACTTGTCAGCAAATGATCACAGCAGGCATTCCTTGGATGAAGAATAGGTAATGTACATTGTTGTTTTGAAGTAAATCTCTATTTCCTAGGCATACACTGATAACTAGTTACACTGATAAACCATAAGGCAATTAACCATTCAAACGGTTCATAGATAGTTTACTACAAACTTCAAAGAGAAATAAACACAATTATTTTATTACACTACAAGTTTCATCTAAATGTTAATATCCCCTTTATATCTCTAAACTTCTAACAAGATATAGGTAAACACAGACAAATACAATCAGTATCTACTTCTGATTGTCTAACAATACAGACTTAAATTTCAAGAACTCTAGTCTATTTAACATGGATTTTCTAACTATCTTCAAGGAATGGCCCTGTTTACCATTTCAATATTTTTCTACTATGTCCTTAAAAGGTTGCTTTTAGTTCTATCAGCCTGCTAGTTGCTTAACCTTCACTGGCTCAGTGTCACAGGGGCCTTCTCCCTAAACATCCAGAAAGCTACCTCATTAGCCTTCAAATCCCTGATCAAAACTCCTCTTTTCCATGACACCTACAAAAAAACTTGACAAAGGTTAGGCTGCTGGTATACAGATACCACTGCATATCATAGTGACCAATATTCTCATCATTTCATTGTGCTCCACCATCTGTTGGCTCTTGTCTTACACTTAAATTGAAAGTTCTTTGGGGCAGGGACTGTCTTTTTGTTCTGTCTTTGTACAACACCTAGCACAATGGGGTCCTGGTAGCATGAAAAAATAAGTGAACCTATGCAATATTGACTTTTTCCTCTTAGCTGGGGGGCAGCATGGTCCTGTGATTAGAGTAGCAGAGTCAGGAGTTCCAGATCTATTCTTTGTTCTTCCACACATAGGCGCTGACTCCGAGGCTGAGCACCCATGGGAAAAAAATGGTGGGTGCTGAGCACCCACCAGCAGCCTCCCTATCAGCTCCCCCCTTCTCCCCCAGCATCTCTCACCTGCCTGCGGGCCCCATGGATCAGCACCTCCCCCTCCTTCCCCACACCTCCTGCCCACTGCGAACAGCTGTTTGGGGGGCGGGGTGGAGCAGAGGCGGGAAGAGGCGGGGTGAGGGTGGGGGCTAGGGGGAAGGGATGGAGTGGGGGCAGGGCCTGGGGCAGAGCCGGGGGGTCGAGCACCCCCCAGCTCTTTGGAAAGTCAGGGCCTGTGCTTCCACATAGTGTGCAAATTGGGACAAGTCATTTAACCTCTGTGTGCTTCATTTTCCCCATCTGTACAATGGAAAAATTATGTTCTCCAACCCTTGTAAAGTGTTTTGAGATCTATGAACAAGTGCTGTATAAATGCTCAGGGAGAGTAATATATGTGCCAGCACTGAACAAAGCAACAAATGTGTGCAGGGATGAGAGGGAATTCTGCTGTCAGCTGGAGTTCTCCCATTCATTGAGACCTCAATGAGAGCAGGATCAACCACCCAGGCTAGCCAACAGACACCTAATTTCTATGATTTGTTTTACCTTCTAAAATATTTGTTTCAGTATTTTAAATTATTTTAGAGCTAACAGAATTATTTATTTTTACTGCTTACTACAAGATTATTCTTTTAAAGTGTCATTGTTCACATTTCTGCTACAACCCCCACTCAGAAATGTCAGTTTACTCAGTAGGTAGGGCACTGTTCCCTCAGGCTATTAGCCAGCTTAATCAGCAACTTCCTTCTATCTCACATTCCCTCAGGGCATTCTGTGTGTCAGAGGCTTACATTAGCTCAACTGATCTAGAGCAGAAAACAGGGAAACATTGATTCTCTACAGTACCACTAACCACTCAGCCCTAAGCCGATTTTGCTGGATCCTCTAGCATTTCATTCCCTCAGCCCTCCCCAATCTTCCATTTTAGCCACAGCAAACATTTCAGAATTGGGATGAGAGAGAGTCAAAAGCCACTGCCCCTAGTCTGAAATGTAGGGTTACTAGAATTAATTGATGGAACCATGTAAACCCCTGAGGTTCTTAAGCAGAGAATACTTTAGTGTAGTCACACACAAATGATGATACAGAAATAACTTGGGTTTGCAAGTATTCTCTTTGGGTTTCTGCAGAGGGCCTGGAGATCTGGATTAGATTTTGGAGGCGATAATCTAATCAGTATCCCTGGTTCACGCAGCATAATCACAGATGCCCTCTCTTACCTCAGATAGGCTCTGTGACTACCACATCAAAACACAATCTGCATTTCAAAAAGTAAACAATGCCCTTCAGGCCAATTATGTTCCCTTACAGAGAATCAGCAACCTTGTCAGTGACTGTCATGGATAACTGGATATTGGAAGAGAGCCACTATCATTTTCCTAGACTAAGAACCTTGGCAAATAGGCTTTTGCCTTCTGCTCTAATAACCAAGATTTTGCATGAAATATCAAGAAAATCTTCAAAACAAGGATTTTATTTATCTTTAGAGATAATCCAAGTTATGATCCATAATTCTGACACACATTACCAGAGTCTCATGTCCCACTGTTTCATGTGATTAGGACTTATAAGAGACACTTGTTCTGCCAGGGTCTTCCATCTCCAGCAGTTCTGACAAACCCGCCTCTGCAGCTCAGAATACTTCAGATGAGGTAAGAAATTCTCCCATTTCTATGATTAATCTTTCCGTTAGGTTTGTTCCCCTCCCCTGACATTGGGAGGGATTCTCCTACTATGGCCTTCCATACCCTACTGCAGCAATATACAAGAGCTATAAAAACTCATTAGCCAGCCATGGGAGAACTCCTCCAGCACAGGCATTGTAGGCTGCAAGACCCAGCCTAGCAAGCATGAATGGGGCATCTCTGAGGCTGGAGGGAGTGAGGACATAATAGTGAACTGCAGAGTGTGGGGCAGCTCTGGGTTGTGTGGAGTACAACCCTGTAAATCCTGCTAAAATTTAGAGCAGCTCCTTGGGCTACCTGTGACAGCAAGAACTATTTTGGCCCCTGCCTGGCTTAGAATGGGAGAGTACAAAGATGGCTTTAGGCCACCTTTGGCCTCCTGGAGACAAAGCACACAATCTCAGCCTTTTTTTCCTGTTCTCTCAGAATCATACCTAAAGCTTTTGTTGAGATGAAAATTCAGGCTAGTCTTCAAACTTACTAAACCTGAAAAGTGCCGGTCACCAGAGTATCTAGGCACAAGATGTTCAGGCTGCCCTGACAAAAAAAAGGTCTCTTATCTCTTCACAACCAATAGCTGCAACTTGTTTGTTCCTGATCACCGCCGGATTATGACATTCTGAGGCCCTAAGTTATGTCAAGTGTAAGAGGCCCCATATCATAAAGAAATGACTATAAACACTAAAGCTTTATATTTGCATATATACAAAGGCGAAATTGTAAAAATAGAATAATAATCTTCATTTTCAGCAGCCCTCTCTGTAACGATGACATCATGACAGAAATAAATTTTAGACAAATTCTTTGAACTAATTGTGTATGTAAGTAAAGTAGAAATAAACAATATAAAAAAATACAAAATAAAAAAAATACAGTAAGTAATAAAATTTACTAGAAGAGTTCTCAGAAAATTTTTCTTCTCTGTTGGGGCATCTAAATTGTGGAATTCCTTGTCTGAATACGCAAAGACACTCTTAGAGGAGATAAGATGGCAATAGAGGATACCGGATGTGGATAACCCACAGTCTTAAAGTTCAACTATTAGTTATATTGATATGAATTACACCCAGGTAATAAGGAAACCATCAAAAATTGTATGTGGGTTGTATTTTTTCAATAAATTGATTTTTGCTTTTATAGAAGGTTATGCTGAATTACCTAATATTGGTACTAAAATTAGTAGCAGAAAGTTTTTATTGAAAAAAAACAAACAAACAGTGGCAGAGAGGCCGGGGTTTGCCAGAGTCCGATAGAAATATTGGCAACCTCTTGGTGCAGGGGTAGGGCCACACGGCCCGGTGCCGAGGAGGACAGGACATTGAACAAATTGTCCGACAGCTCCTCCATCTCCTCAGCCTGGATCTGGAGGTTGGTGGCTATGCGTCGGAGAAGCTCTTGATGAGCCTTAAAGTCCTTCTGAGAGGGAGGAGGCGGCGCTGCTATGGACTCGTCCGGTGCCGACGAGACGACAGGTACTGCCTCTAGGGCTTTGGGTGGTACCGGTGGGTCGCACTCCACATCCGGGTCCGGGTGCGGTGCCGGTGGTTCGGTACCCGAGGACTATTCTCAGTGCCGAGGTGGGGACGCCGAAGGCGCTTGGGATGCCCCAGAGCAGGGCCTCACCAATGCGGGCGCCTGGGGCCACGGTGCCCACTGGCACCACTGTCCTTGCCATGGCGCCCCTTGCCATTGAGCTGTCTGAGGCCCTACCAGGTTTACATGTTCCTGAGGGACGACGCGGCCCGGGGAAGGACGGCTGGGAGCCGAGGCCGAAGTAACTGAGAAGCGCACAGTGCCGTAGGAGTGGCTGGACCGGTGCCGTCCATGTTGGCTCCGGCCCCAGGATTTTGACCTCGACGACGAAGAGACGTCTACGTCAGAGGTGCTATCTCCGGACTCCCTGCGGCGACCGTGGCTACAACGCCTCGGTGCTGGTGACGATCGGGATGTACTCCGAGCCTGGTGCGTGCCGTGGTATGAGTGGCGGTGCCGATGGCGTCATGACCTGTTATCACTCCGGCTGGAGGAAGAGCGTTGACGCTTTCTCTCCCGGCGCCTACGGCCCCTGCGGGCCAAGGAAGATTCCGGTGACTCATTCTCAGGCAACCCCGACAACAGAGTGGAGATCTGGCGCGGGCTCCGGGAAGGTCCCGCGGATTGAGCAGGGACCTCAACCTCCAACCTGGCCGGGGAGGGCTGGTGGGCACCCAGCAGCGGCTTTCCTCAAGACCGGGGGCCCGACTTGGGTGGCACGCCCGGTACCGGTAGGACGAGGATATCACGCGCTGCCTGAGCTGCCTCCGCGTCGACGGGATTCTCATCGTCAGAGAGGCATGTGGGGACGGGGCCGGACTACTCCGCTCCACTCGAGTCGGAGGTCTGGGTCCCAAGTGGGATTGTGGGCTGCCCAACTCGGGTCCGGCCTCACCCCTGTCCTTGTCTCAGCGCCGCTGGGTCTTGCCTTGCTTCTTGGCAGGGGAGCAGTGCCGACTGGTGAATGGGGCTTTGCTCCGCACCGAGGACGCAGTGCCCAGCGCAGGTTGGGTCGATGCGCCGGCGCCAGGGCCAATGCCGACTCCATAAGCAGGGCTCGGAGTCAGATCTCACGTTCGCGCTTAGTCCGGGGCTTGAAGGACTTACAGATTTTACAGCGCTCACTTATGTGAGCCTCGTCCAAACAATGAAGACACTTGGAGTGTGGATCGCTTCTGGGCATGGAATTGCAACAGGAGTTGCGCAACTTGAAGCCTGGGGCTCGGGGCATGCCCCGAGCCAGGCTACTAACTGGAGAAACTAGTAACGGTCAAAGATCGTACTACTAAGGAAAACGCTGCAGCAAAGCTGGAGCACAAGTTCCGACTACCTTCACTGGCGGCAAGAAGGAACTGAGGGTGGGGGGAGCGCGCAGCCCCCTTTATAGCGCGATATAGAGGCGCCACTCCAGGGGTCGCTGCTGGGCTCCCCCACTATGGGTACTGCTAAGGGAAAAACTTCCGGCACCGGTGCACGTGGCGAGCACGCACACCTACTGTGGAATACACATGAGCAATCACTCGAAGAAGAACGCAGTCTTTTTTCTAGGCAGACATCTCTTTTCGTGTTTGCTTCTCTATCCTCTGTCTCCCCCAGGACCACTAATTAATCTTGAGTAAACACCTTGGATACACAGAGTGACAACAAGCTATATGCACAAAAGAGAAAGAATTTACCAGAAAAAACACTAGTAATCTCTAGACAGGCATTGAGAAAGTGAGAATAACTAGCCTATATTCAAGCAAATATAATGAATATTATAGGCTTTAATAGCCTATAAATCATATATGCACATAGTCTGAAATAACTTACTCACCAAGTACTCAGAATAATTTGATATATATGTATATCTTCTTTCACTTCTCTCAAAACCCTCTAGTTATCCTTTCATCAGCACTCTCTCATATTTACTGTGAAGGTTCCCGAAACTGACAGAGGGAAGCCAACACAAATTTATCTTTCTCGAGGTCCACTTGACCCAAGTCCATAAGACGATCACCTACAAACTCAATCATGTGAAGCATGGATAGTGCATGAAGCAGAAAGTGGCGTGTGCACTAAAATACAGAATTGTACGTATGTACAGATCAAAAGAAGAAAGAACACAATAACATAGGAGTATAAGCTTTGCAGGATTGCATCATGGCACTGCTGTCTCTGACCTCACATTTTCCCCAATTTTATCAGCAGTGAGATTGTTTATTTATTTATTTGTTTATTTAAATAAGTTATGAAGGCACGGTCAGAATTTTACCAGTAGCAGCTGGCCAACAAAATGCTGCCTTAGGAGACTGATAACAGACTTACTCGTAGAAATACTAATTTTACAAGTGCAATTATCATTTTTTTCTCGGCCCTGGCCTTCCGCCTGTCAATAATGAACAATTAGTGAAGGGCAAGGGTAGAGTAAGGGTATTTGTGTAGCCAGATGTGTATATTTTTGTCATATTTGAATGAAAATGTCTATATTTAGAAACAATCTTCTTTTACCCATATTTCCTTTATTTATCAACTGATTTTGATAAAATTTGAAATGGAGTCAGTTTCCTCTTTTTTAGAGGCCCCTCATAGTGTGAGGCCCTAAGCTGTAGCTTAGTTAATTTATGCCTTAATCCGGCACTGTTCCTGATGAAGCCAGCATAAATCTTTTTGACAAGTTCCATTGACAAGAAGGCACTAGCCAGGCCTTCCCAGCTGAGGTTGCAACTACTCCACCTCAACAAGTGTATAAAGGGGATGTGGACTTACTGGAATCAGGGGCTATTCCTGAGAACGACCCTGTGTTCTCTCAAATAATTTTTTATATTTGTGTGTAAGCATCAGTGGGCTCATCAGAATTAAGCCCTATGACATTCCAGGGTACAATACAGACGAGTGAGGGGGGCTGTGTCACCCCTGCCCTGCAACCTCAGATGACTCACAATGCCTTGCTACTGTAGTTCTCACCTGGGTCACTCACAAACAGTCTGTCAGCATACAGGTCACACCCAGAGTGTCTGTGTATGGTCACAGTGCAGGTTCAGCAACTCTGATCCCAGCAGCCTGTCAGCAAACACCAGCCACACTCCAGCTTCAACCGGCCTGGGTCATTACTTGCAGGGTGACCCCAACACACTCCCAGACCTGAATCTCCCCTCGCCCCCGAAATGTGTGTTCTGTACTGTGCAACCCTCTCCTGGACAGTTCAGATACTTCAGGTTCATTGTCACTGTAGGGGAACAATATACAGCAACTTACCACCTTAAATGGAGTTCCCACACAGTTCACAACACTAGATTAGTTTTGATTAAAGAGTGAAACAAGTTTATTCAACTACAAAGAGATAGATTTTAAATGAGAACATGTAACAAGGCACTAAAGTCAGAAATGAAAAATAAAGATAAAACACTTTCTAAACTTAAACTAGAGTTGGTTCAAGGTGAAATTCTTACCACAGGTTTTTGGTGGCCTTGCTGACCAAGTTTCAGGCCAGAAACTGCTCAGAAGCTCTAGTGGTCTGTTTCTTTTGTCTTCTATGGTGAAAAAAGAGAGATGGGTAAGGAGGAATAAAATGGGGTATTTTTGCCCCTCACTTTTATAGTTCAGTCACCCTTTGAAATGCATGTTCCTGAGAGTGACCCTAGATAAAGTTCTTTCTGGCTGAGAGCAAGGAGACATGGAGTCTGGTGGGGAAGAGGTGCCAAGCTGTTTCTTCTCCCCATGTTTGCTGAAATGCAGATTTTGTCTTCTTTCTTTCCCTTCTCACTGTCTGAGGCCTCTGTACACAGCTTATATGCAAATTGAGGTAAACACACATCCTTTTTTTTTTTTTTAAGACAGACCTGCTTGACCAGTTCTACCTATTTGGGGATACATGAGTTTGAACATGTGACTTTAACATCATACAGGGGGGATTTCATAACTTTACACATGATGTTGCTACATGCAAATCACCATGATATTATTGACCAGTAGTTTAGTTTTCAAATGATACCTTACAAGGCATATTTTGTACAAAGATTATTACAATAGCGTGTGAATACAGGGGCCCCAAACCTGAAACAGCACAATCCCCTTCACGATCCAGGAAGAAAAAAGCCTTAGGATATTGTTGTTACCCCAGTCGGTCAAATGCCTCATTAACATCACACAAATGGCACCTGATAAAAAGGGCCTGGGTACACCTTCATTGTGGAAAACCCAAGGGGACTATAGGGATGTCCTAGAAAACTCTGCATATATCTTCTTGTGGAGTTTCTGCAGATCATGCAGGTTTAAGGGGGGAGTTGCAGTCCAATGGCATGGGAGTTGGGGTGAGGGATGAGGCTCTCCAGCACCACTCACTCATATTCTTATTTTCATATGAAAATTTTACAGCTGTATGAACCTCTGTAGAAATCCCCTCTCCACTAGTCCCTGCTGCCATCCTACCTTTGACTCTCCCTCCATGTCTGGCTTATGCTATACTCCCGCAAAGGGTATTGACTGTGCTGATTAGAAACCCACAGGAATAATATTGCATTAACTCCTGCAGATAAGAGCTACTCTCCTGGATCTGCAATCACCTAAACTTCCGGAGCTCTTTCTATGCAGGGCTTCCACAAGCTTGGTAATGAGACAAAGGGGCTGCTGCTGCAGCTTGGTCTCAGCTCCTCTCCCTTTGACAGATTTGGGGCAATTAATTTATAGGCAGGGCCCGCTGTGTATTCTGTGATTCCATGGCTGGGGGATTTGTTGCAGAAATGTGCTCCAGACTCTCAGCTTTCATTTAAAAACAGTATGTTAGCAGCCCTTATGGTTACAGAAAAAAACTTCAAGTACATGAACCAAGCATAAATCAATGCAGTGTCCATTTGCCTACATCTGATCAGAGCAAGAACCAATAGCTCTGAGAGGCGTGACCTGCCCCATTTATCTCTGTTACAGCCTGATAGACTCCACAATTCAGTGGCTGGATAACTTCAAATTTTCCCAAGATGCCATGGAATTCAGCATCCCTGCCACAGTATTTACCATTTTGCTGAAGCCAATGTTTTGTTTTCTCTGTCACCCTGAGTTAATTGGAGGAGTTAATTGGATTACAGCATATGCTCCTTGCATTGTTCCTTGGAGCCAGGCAGCAGGGGAGTGAGAAGTGGAATCCAGCTCCCAGCCAGAGGAAGCAGCAGTGAGTGTAGTCTGGCAAACTAGTTTTTCTGAAGAACAGTGCAGCAGCTAAGGCTATGTCTACACTGCACTTTTGTCAGTAAAACTTTTGCCGGTTGGGGATGTGAAAAAACACACCCCAACTGACAAAAGTGTTACAAGCGAAAAGCATAGGTGTGGACATAGCTTTGTCAGCAGGAGACAAAGCTACAGCCCCTCATTGGGGGTGGTTTTATTTTGTCGGCAGGAGAGAGCTCTCCTGCCAACAAAGAGTGGCTACACTGTGTACCTTACTGTGGCACTGCTGTAGCAGCACAGCTGTGCTGCTGTAAGGTGCACAGAGTAGACATAGCCTGAGATCGGGGGAGATAAACGATAGAAGGCTCCAAGCTCCCCGCTTCCCTGGCATGTTGGGAGAAAGCGGTTTTGAGCTGGGTCTCCAAGACAACATCATGGGAGCTGAGATGGGGATCTGTAGCAGATAGAGAGCGTGATGAAAAACCCATCCTTGAAAACAATAATAATGGTAGAAAAATCAACGTTTATATCAATTAGTGCCTTTGCTTGAGCCTCGCTGTGTGTTTTGGGGGCTGGGAACAAAGGAGATTTCATGCTGACCGGCTAAACCAATGTTGTTGTGGAATTTAGGGGTTATCACCACAGAATCTGACACCATTGTGCCATGAAGTATAAGGAGTCCTGCCTATAATGAGTTTTCCACTACTTTCTCTAATCTGTGGGGAATACTGGAAACCATGATACAGCCCAGAATATGTCAGTCCCACTAAGCAGCTCTATAATCTTTCCCGGGATATCAGTAAATTTTGGTCTGGAGTTCTCACGTAGAACTGGTCAACAGTTTTCCATCAAAAAAATCTTGATTTAAAATCAGTTTCATGGAAACTCAATGAGTTGATCTGAATTTGTGAAAAATTATCATGTATTGTTTTGATAAGGTCAAAGAGCCTTGTATAAGTAATTAAGTATAATTAATAATTAAGTCTATTGTACTTAATTTTCATTATTTGCATTACCATAGCACCTAGCAGCTTGCTACCCAAGCATCAGAATGAGTAGAGGGCCTGCCAAATAACATAGGCTATAAAGAAATCCTCTTGTTTTGTCTTAATGATCCTGAGTCTCAAACAGAAAAAAGGTTTTAAGATAGAACAGAACAGGGCACAACACATTTCTCCCACAAGGCCTTCCAATCCACCAAATATTAACTGCATATAATTAATTTGTGGGCCAGACAAGGTTTGACCTTCAGCCTTTCATTTAATCATGTATATGCCTTCTGTACATTGTATGGCATTGTTTGATCTATACTGACTTCATCTGATTTAGGGCCCAAGCCCACAAACCATTTCTTATTGACTTCAGTGGGACTACCAGTTTTGAGACTAGGTCCCATACAGCCTAGTCCTGCTTCCAGTGAAGTCAGTGGTCAAACTCCCACTCCATGTCTTCTGTTCTCTTCAGCACTGAGCACTGCTGCCACTCAATAAAAGGATCAGCCCAGACATCTTATCAATTTTATAACTAGAAAAGGGAGGAGTTTAAGAGAGGTTTCCTTTTTGCCAAGCCAAATTGCTGCAAATCTGTGTGTTGCAAGCTCAGAAGAGGACTCTTAGTTCTGGAATTCACTTCCTGTCTGTCAGAGCCCAAGTATTCTCAGGGGAGAATGTGAAGAGACAGAGGGCCAGGCCAGGCTCAGCTAATCTTGTGTGCCTAGTGGTTGTATGTTGTATAGCATGTTGTATAGCTTGTTTTAAAATCAAGTAATATGACTAGAGAATGTCTAAGGGACTATGAAAAAAAGATTTCAAACCCTGTTGTGAATAAATCAGAGATCCATACTCCTGTTTTGTAGAAGACTATATATTAGTGTGCTCAATTGGTTTGGAGGGGGTCTGGCATATGCTAGAAGTCCACATTTCCAGGCAGTCTTGTTTAGATCTTCTAAAACTTCCATATTTAAGAGAACTTTAAATCATTTCAGAATATGGCAAAGTCTATTATTTTAGGATAGGATGAATTTTAAAAATTCAGACAAAGAAAAAGGCCACATCTAGCACAATGTCTTTTAAGAGATTATAGTAATTAACCTAATGCTCACTTTATAACAAAGGGAATTTTTTTGTAAATTCAGGGTGTACAGTCAGCCCAGCTAATCCATGCCTCCACTATTGCTACCTGTGCTAGTGTAGCTAGACTGCTATTTGTACTCTTGCTCGCTCGATGAGAGCTACTGAGTACATGTAGTACCAGTTCAAGTGGATATTGCTAGGTATCAACTTTTGCATTGAGCAACAGAGTCAAGTCCCCCACCCCTCATACCCCTTCTGTCTTGTAAATATGCAGAGTGGAAAAGGGGCAGGATGTGTGTGGAGAATGAGCCTGAGGAGACATCCTCACTCTGAGTTGTTTCGCTACATCAGGGGTAGGCAACCTATGGCACGCGTGCCGAAGGTGGCACGTGAGCTGATTTTCAGTGGCACTCACACTGCCCGAGTCCTGGCCACCGGTCCGGAGGGCTCTGCATTTTAATTTAATTTTAAATGAAGCTTCTTAAACATTTTAAAAACCTTATTTACTTTACATACAATAGTTGAGTTATATATTATAGACTTAGAGAAAGAGACCTTCTAAAAACGTTAAAATGTATGACTGGCACGCAAAACCTTAAATTAGAGTGAAGAAATGAAGACTCGGCACACCGCTTCTGAAAGGTTGCCGACCCCTGCACTACATATTCCGCTACTGGTAGGCAGGAGTCACTTGGCCCTGGCAGTGCACAGCAGCACACTCATTAATGCAGGATTGGATTCCTGTGCACTCAGCTCTGCTTATCATTTTTGACTTTTCACATGCGCAACATTCCTTGCATCAGCACTGTGCGGGACCAAACCCCATCTCTTGCCCATTGAAGAGGAAAGTACTGCCTACAGCGTTAAATGGTTGTCATGAGAAACTTTCACCTATGTAGTGGTTGTTGGCAGAGCTGGGTGACTACTGTAAATTAAGGATTCAAAAGCATTTGTCCAAATAAAACCCACGAATTTGCTTTTGTATTGAAAATCATCTTTTCTGCGAACATTCATGGGACTGATGTTCCTGCCCACAGTAATGTTTGAGTACAGGGGACTGGACGCGATGACCTCTCAAGGTCCTTTGAGATCCTATGAGCAGGTGAACACCATCTTAAGTTCAAAGTGTAGACATAGCCCACAAGTCCCTACTCTGCAGGGCCTTTGTGACTGTTCTTCAGAGGAAAGGGCAATAAACACTCTAATAGGCAGCTCTGAGAGAACCTGTCCCTAGGGAGTTTCTTAACACCAGCAGTTAGAGGATAGCTTACATTCAAAGGGTTTGTATCCTTTCAAATGTACTGTTTTAGTATTCATTGCAATTTCAGATATTCCTGTTATGCATAGAACTTTGACCTTATTAAGCTACTGGCCTCAAGGGTGGCAATGAGTTCCAGGAGCTGATTGTAAATTGTTTTAAAGCATCTCCTCCTTTCTTCACTTTTGAATTTGCCACCTTTCAACTTCATTCAACATCCCTCGCCTTATAAGGAAGATGAACACAGGTTCCTGTTCTACCCTCAGTGAATACTCGCAGGCTGATTTTTGTGTCATTCCACATTATTTGCCCTAGGTCACAATTTTATATTAAGGGGAAAACTTATTTTACAAACCAAATAGAGGGAACAGGTACTGTGAAATGCCTAGTTTTAGGTCATCTTCTAAACAGTGGGAAGGAATCAAGAAGCCAACTTTACATGGAGAAACAGGTTTAGACCTATTGTAGGACATTAATGGTCACATACAGATTATAGACAACTTTATTTTTTTTTAATTTGCCACGGGATCCCGACTCTGCCAGAGAGCTGCGCTTCATAATTTCATTTTGGGACAGTGGGATTGCTGGTTGCTACCAAGTGTTTCTGAAAGGGGAAGTAGGAGTTCAGGCCATCCATCATCTACCTGCCAAAAACCACCATCTCAAAAAAAAAGGTAGAAATCATTTATGAATGGGGAAGTTATGAATAGATTATTTCATTGCAAATTTCTATTGCTCCTGCATATAAAGCATTAGTAACGTACCACTGCTGTGAACTACCCTAGAAATATCTATAAGTGAATAAATTGTTCAGTAATTGGGGACAATGATTAGGCTCACACCACTTCGGTTTCTTAAATCACCAGGTCCACTGACTGAATTAAACGCATAAAAAAATCTGCATTACTTTAAAATAATCTAAGTGTGAGTTACGTAACATCCTTTATTGGCAGAGGAAACTTGCAGGTGTCAATTACAGAATCCCCATTAATTCTTCCACATCCCTGGGGGTATCTTTTTTGAGAATCTCCCTTCTTTAGACTGGCCCACACTCAAGTTCTTGCTTCAGCTATGGTGGATGAAACTCCTTCAGAGTAAATCAGCCTTCTTAAAGCCAGCCAAAAGGATGCATGGAGATCATGTTTCCTTCCAAAAAATGGGAAGAGTTGGTAAATTTCTCCTTGCTGCACAAGGGAGTGAGATCCAATTTCAATAGTCCTATACTTTAAATTGCTCATGTTTTACAGTGGTCTACAGGAAGTAATTCAAAATCTTATTTATAAATACTTAAATATGTTCATGAAGACAGAGAAAATACATGATACTAAGAATGGAAAACTAAAACAGGTGGATCCAGCTGTTCAGTTCACTTGTTTTAGTACTTGAGTTTACAATATTAGCGACAGGTGGCTAAATGTAGGTTAATCTGATCTGGAAACTGCATAAAGGTATTATAGTGAGTGGGATTCCCGCACTCAGACTCTAGAATGACACCAATGTAGTTTGAGGCATACCAACATGACAGGAAAAAGGAAAGAGTATTAAATAAAACCATGTTTAAGGAATTTTTATTAAAGCAAGAATTTTATAATCCAAATTACGTTTCTTTGCTCAGCTATCAATTCTCACTGTTAACTAAAACAGTAGTGATATTCTGAGCTTTTCCACAGTAAAGAATTACAAAATTAAAGAAAGGAATGCTTTAAATTTCTGTACTGTGCTGAAAATTCTTTTCCCCCGGGTTTATAAAACATTAATTTGTATTTTTTATTTTACTATTTTTTTTTTGTTTTAAATCAATAGGTAAATCTAGGACCAGCATTAGTTTTGCTAGCCCTGGCATTTGCTCTGTACATAAGCTTCAAAGTTTCCTTTCCTTTTTTTATTTATTTTATATTTTGCAATGTTTTTCTCAATATTTAATCATTTTTCCATGTTTAGATTTTTTTTCTTCGGTGAAGCGAAGTTCTAGTTTGAAGTCCCGGATCTTTCTGTAAATAAGAACAGTATTAGCAGCTGCTAATGTGAAAAAAATAGTAACTTACAGGAATATTCTTCACTTTCATAGTATCTTCTATATAATGATCTAAAAGACCTTCACAAACATTATGTCATGTACAGATGAGTTGTGCCTCTTCCAAAGGTCAGCTAGTCAATGAGAGTTGAAACTAGATCTCCTATCTTTGTACAGCGCTTAGCACAATGGGGCTATCGTCCATGGGGCTATAGTAATACAAATAAATAGTTTGAATTCAAGTCCTCCCTACTCTAAGCACTGGACTATACTGCCTCATTCTGGGACAACTATTACCAGACAGTTAATTACAGCAATGGAGAACACCTAATTTAGTAACTATTTCCAATGGCAAGTAGTAATGAGTCATGAAGCCCAAAAAACATCACAGTATGGGCAAGCACATATGCTGGTAAGTAGTGTTGTGATAGTAGTAGTGAAGGATCTTTGCAAGTAATTCTAATGTTTAATGATGGTAATTTGCTGGACATCAAATCTAATTCTCCTTTAATAGTGGAGAAGATGCATCAGGTACCCAAGTAGAGCTCCAAGACAACCTACATTAAATAGGAGCAAATTTCCTGGATAACATTACCAAATAATTCTTTTTCTTCAGATATTATATACTGAGTTTGGGCCAAAATTAGAATTGAAAGCATATTTTCTTTTCAAGTAGTGTGCACACATTTTCCCCTGTTCATCTAGGCACAAACTAATGATGGCAACAATTGGCCATTTAGATAGACTATATTGAAATTAGCGTACAACTGTTGTATTTGCTCCTGCAAAATAACAGATCATGATGAAACCAGATGTTTTGAATTCTCTCTCCTCACTTCCCTAACCCCCATTTTAGGGACCTAGATATAGAATTTAAACTTTCATTTTTAAAAAGCATGTCCCTAGCCATTTCCGGTGAAGACAGTTGAAAAATGTTAACTTATATCAGGGGTAGTCTATTTTTTGTCAAGGTCCAAATTTCTTGGTCAAGGTATAGTCAAGGTCCAGACTCCACAGAAAATAATAAAAATAATAATAATTATATGTAAATAAAAAGATTTCAGAGTCCGTTCAAAAACGTTAGCGGTCCAGATTTGGCCTCCAGCCTGCCTATTGACTACCCTGATATATATAAAGTCAGGTAATGTGGTTTTAACTGGACTAAACACTGGATTGAATGATGGACCTCCTGCACTGTAATCATGACTCTGCAATTCTGTTCCCTTTCTGGACCTGGTCAAGTTATTTAACATTTCTGCCCCAGTTTCTCATCTGTAAAACAGAGACAAACTTAGCAACCTCATGGGGAGGACAATTTTTAATTGCAATATAAAAATTAAATTAATCAGCATGTAAAGAAAACCCTGTAGAGTGAATTCTAGATACACAGCTAGTTGGACAACTGTCACTGCTGAGGGAATTCTGCACCAAAAAGTTATGTGCATGATATTTTAAAATTCTGCAAATTTTCTCAATAAATAGATGTGGTTCCAGCATGGCAGTGTGGAGCACAGGCCACTGGCTACATTGAAGCTCCCACTTCCCCCAGTACGGGGCCTTGGCAGTGAAGCCGCACCCAACTCTGACAGTGCAAGGGCTGGGCCTGCCCCAGAAACACCCTGGGGCCCTGCCCCTCTGCACCAGGTGCATAGATACTGGAACTAAGGGTGCGGGGGTTACTACAGCACCCCCAAGCTTGAAGTGGTTTCCATTATATACAGGGTTTACAGTTTGGTTCAAGTGTGGAGGGGCAATAGGTTTCTGTGTGGGGCAATCTGGGTGTGGGCAGTTCAGTGGGAGATCTGGATGCACAGGGGCTTGTTGGGGAGTTCCAGGGGCAATGGGAACTCTGCAGGGGATCCAGGTGAAGGTGTTTGGGGCTCAGTAGGGGGTGTTTAGGTGTATCATGTCCAGGTGTGGGGAGATGAGGCTTGGCAGGGGGGTGTCTGGATGCTGGGGGGCTTGATGGGGTCAGGGTCCAGGTGCAGCTGGTTGGGGCTCAGTGGGAGAGTCCAGATGTAGGAGGGTAGGGCTCGTCAGGATGAGGGTTTGATGGACCTGCTTAATGGGAAGCCTCAGCTGTTGCCAAGGGGATACCGCATTCTGGGGATGCCGCATGCTGGGCTCCTGCTTCCTCCCCGTAATTTCCCTATCCCCTTTTCTTCCCCATCTCATTCCCCTCCCCCTGCCCTGTTCTACCCCCTCTTCCCTCCCCACTGCGGGCACTCACTGTTACACAGAAAACAGGAAGGCTCCCAAGCACACAAGGGGAGCACGACTGGCACTAGGACCCAGGAGGTGGCGTTCAGCTACAGAGTCAGCTGAGCCAACAACCTCCTTCAGCTGGGCAGCTCTGCGCTTGCAGAAAGGGGGAGTGGGGGAGGGGAAGAAGAGGGAGAAGCCCAGTGGCAGGTAACCCTGTGTGCCCCCCCCATGCCCATGGTTCACCGCTGGAGCCCTGCCGCCGCTACCCCGATATAATGAGGTTTCACCTATAACGCGGTAGGGATTTTTGGCTCTCGAGGACCGCATTATATCAGGGTAGAGGTGTATATGAGTAATTTATGACAGAATTTAACCTTCACATAGCTTCACATACCTCTTGTTTGAGGAATAAAAAGGCCATCTCTAAGTAGTCTCAAGTTTACAAGGTCCCAGATTAGAGACAAGCATTAGTGAAGTCCTGCATTCCAATAGCTCTAGTAAATAGGTCAACTTTATATAAAAAATGTAGCTTTAGTTTATTCCCTTCTTTCCAAATTATTGTTGCCAGATCTGTCTAATGATAGTCTATTTAACAGTGGCTTATAACTAGAAACTTATTTCTAGGAGTACAGAAACTTTAGCTACGGCAGGTCATATTAAAACATTCTTGACTAACTATACACACAATAAAATGCCAGTAGAATACCCTGATCAGATGAGAAAAACTAAGAATGCATTCTGTAGGAAAACTTACATATTAAACACTTGGAACCCCAGTAGGATTGTTAACTGCTTTCTGAGCAGCCTCTTTAGCTTGGTGGGCTTGTAGTACAGCTACAGCTTCATCAACCTAATAGGATAAAACAATTGTTACAAAAGACAATGCTTTACTTAATTTCAGTAAATTTAAGATAGTGAAGCAGCTAAGTTACACACAATACACATGTAACATCAAAAGGAGGGCTTAGACGCTAAAAGTCTATCTACCTTCGAACGAAGAGACTCAGGAGACTCAAGCATATGAAGGAGTTCAGAGTTGTCAATCTCCAACAACATACCAGTGATTTTACCCGCCAGAGTAGGGTGCATAGCTTGAATAAGGGGAAACAGCCGTTCACCTAGAAAAACATTAAAACTCTACAGTTGGCTACAGTGATCAATGTCATTAAAATTTAATTTAGCCTTTAACAATGCTAAACATAGGCACTAAAAACTGTTAAGCAATCTATGGACTTGTATCTAAATTCCTCAAAATCATTAAAAGGTTAAGTATTATATCCTACCCACTTGAATGCTAAAAATAAAAACTCCTGAATATGATTGTATAAAACTAGAGTATCAGTTTAAAACAAGATTAAAGGAGCCTTTAAAGTAATCAGCAACTAAGTCTTTGCTTTGCATAGAGGTTAACTATTGCAGAAAAGTAGTATCAACCCCACTGCTATGCATTCCATGCTCTCATCTAGTTAAGGCTTTTGCATTAGGTAAACAAATCACTGGTTTATTGGAATAGAAAATATATCAACTGCCTAATCCTAACCTAAAGTGGTCCGATATTTCATTCATGTTAAATGACACTAAAACTTCTCCAGGGAATAGATCTCTCCATTCTACATCTGCTGAGGACAGACAGCAGTGCTATAGTCAGATGTCAAATCCTACAATGTGAAAAGGGGCAAATACTTTCATCTTAAAAACTCAACCATGTATCCTACAACAGTAACATTCAAAATACTCCTTCACAACTGATTAGAAGCATACATTTTAAAAAGGTTGAAAACTATTTAATCTCTACAACAATTGGCTAGTGGGATCAAATGTACATACCTAACATCTGCTTTTGTTCTTGTGGAGGGGCAGAAGCCAACATGGAAGCAGTCAAGGGTTCCTGACCTTGCACATGGACAGCTGGCTGCAAGTTAATAAAACATTGTATTTTGAATGTTCCAGAATTTAACTTTAAACATATTTTATACCTCCACGACATAGAACATAAGGACGGCCATACTGAGTCAGACCAATGGTCCATCTAGCCCAGTATCATGCCTTCCGACAGTGGCCAATGCAAGGTGCTTCAGAGGGAATGAACAGAACAGGGAATCTTCAATGTAACAATCATGCCTGCATATTTGTCAAATATTAGAAAAAATTATGGCTGAGTAATTTTCATCAAGAGGCTGGTAAAAGATGACTGATATTGCAAGGCACACTAGTGCTGACTCAATCCCTTGCTGAGCATAATTTATATATTAAGCAAAGCTCAAGCCCAGAATGTATCATCAAGCACTTGGGTAGTACAAAACAAGAACAGGGTCATGTCCTCCTTAAGAATGCTTGAGATTTATTTTAAACTCCAGGCTTGCAAACTTGGTGCCACAATTTGTGAACCTGAATTTTGGCACAATGGGGGGAAAACTAATGCAGAAGCACAAAAAAATCTCAACCACATAAGGTGAGAAAACTCAAAAATATGTAATATCACAATAGAAAATAAGTTTTGTTCTCAATATATTTTAGATTTGTGAAAAATAAAGCTTTAACATCAGACTCTGTGGCTTCAAGGATCTCAGTGGTGAAGGCAGATGCTTTACAGTTATGATACAGATTAGGCAAAAGAAAAGTTTAGTCAGCAAAGACATCACTTAGCTACCAAAACCAAGACTACATACCTGCTGCATAGCAACCTGTGGCTGTGTGTTAAGATGTTGTTGAGGATTACGAACACCTGCAGCATACTTGTACTGTGGAACTGTGCGTACAGCAGGAGTGGCCGCAGCAGCAGCTGCTGCAGGACGTGGACCCATTGTCTGTGTTGATGTATTAGCTGTAAAGATTAACATGATTTATATGTTGTTAATTCAGCTTTCATTAAGCTTACATTTTGTACAAGTTAATGAATTGATATTCAGTATAATCCTAACAGTGTATCTAATTTTAATATTGTATTATATTTGATTACAGCAATAATAGTAAATAAAAACACCAATGGTCAACCTGTGGGCTCAAAACCAAAATGCATGTTTCTTTTCTCATTATTTTGCTAATTACTTGCTTCTCTTTAAACACTATAAAAAAGCACCATGGAGAGAACATCTGCTTTTGATTAAACATCTTTACTTGAATTTCATTCTATGCCAGTCATAATTAAGGGTGATTCTCTTTTTCAATTAAAACATTTTGCCAATTAAATTACTATAAAAATTACTTTAAATGATTAGATGTTTTACTAATATATAGCAGACTACTACATTCTGAATGTGCTTTTCTTTATATAACAGTGGTCCCCACTTGCCGCTGATCTTCAGACAGTACTGTCATGTGATACTGGCACTCCTTGTTCCCATCTGCAACAATGTTAAGAGCTAAAAATAAATGCTTTCTCAATATTATTCTGCCACATAAACCACTGCTGTGGTTACCACAGGAATGGTACAGATACAAATGGGAGGGGGAGGCCACCCATGCAATATCATTAAGATGTGGCCCACAGTATGAAAAAGTTGAGAACTCCTAGTTAATAATATTAATCTAGTGGGTTAAGTTGATCTATATATTGAGCAACATTTTCTCATAGTTGCAAAATAATTGGAAAATACAGGTTAAGACTGAGAAGGGTTAAACAAGCAGCCTCCCCTAGAGACACTAGGTCAGCCTCAAATGTGCAGTCTTGACAGGGCACATTCCTAAGCAGGGAGGGGGTAGGTGGTAGAGAAATCACAGTGAGGGAGTAGGAGGATAGCAATCTAACATGCGAGGGAAATACTGAGAAGTATGAAATAGCCATAAGCAGAAGAGAAATGGATGGTGCTATGGGGAGTAGGAACCTCCTCAACCTCCCTTATACACGCTGGGCTAACATGTTAGCTGGCCATTAGGGAGGTTAGAAACCCCAAGTCAGCTAGGGGCAAGTACAATACAGAGCAAAGTGGTGCCTACTCTGCACTACTCAGCTTCAAAAAGATATTTGAAATATTATTCAGCATTAACAGAATCTCTGAAGTGTGGCCACAAATGAGTTACATACCTAAAGAAAGGTGGATATTGGTGGAGCCTGATGAAGGAACATGCAATTTTTTAAAACCTGAAACTCACCAACACGTTGTGTTGCCATGACTCGTGGAACCTGTGAAGAAGCTGGCCTCATGGTACTAAATGGTGGTCTGGGTGCTGCTGGGCGGATAGCACCAGGCATGTTCTGGAATGCTGCATTTAAAACAATGAGTGTTTAAGTTGCATCATGTAACAATACTGAATGGTGACGAAAGACTATCAGTCATTTTTTTCCCCTTTGCCATCCTCACATGGCATGACAACTAATATTACAGATAAGGGTAGAAAGGGAAAAGTCAGCAGTCTAGTTTTTGGGGGGCTGGAATTCAACCCAATGACAATTTGTGATACAACTGCTTAATAAAACCTAGGTGGTTTATTATAAAAACTACCTCATGAGTTATATTTTAAAAAATTAACAACCTTAAATTAGGTTTCCTGGAAAACAGCCGCAAACAGGAGCCAGACCTGGCATATTACCTTTCTATCAATTACATGTAATGACCAAACATTTTTATTTTAGTGCCACATAGTTAACCTTCGCTAGACAATAAGCGTTCTATGAATGCCCCTTTATTTAGAAAGTTAAGGAGACTACTTACGATGAGGTCTAGCACCCTGAGCAGTCCAGCGAGGACTTGGTCTGAGTTGAGCAAGTTGGCTAGTTGGATAATATGCAGCACGGTTCTGAGTCTGTCAAAAAAATAAAATGACATCTGTTTATTAATCTTGATGTACCTGTTCCACCCACCACCCAGGCATTTCTAAGTACTTTCTTCTATAAACTTTCCTAATTAAAATATCTGAAAAAATACTGATTTATAGAATATAATGTATTATTCCATCCAGAAATTTAGACATTTTCATAGGTTCTTCATTACTTAAATTCATAAAGCTGGTGATTTTGGTGTTAACATACTAACATTACAGATGTTTGATTGAGTCATAATTTACTGCTAAATCTAAACAGATTCTATCAATGGTATAAAATAAGAAATTAATTATTTCTATACATACCGGTGGGAGAGCTGCCATGAAGTAACCTGAAGGAGGTGCTGGTTGGTAGGGGTTGATTACAGGATTAGGTACTGCTCTCACACTTGCCATTCTCTGCATATATTGGTTGGTGAGGTGAGCCTGGCGCTCTTCTTTGCGTTGGGCTAGAGCTACATATAATGGTTTAGTGGCCACAATTCTACCATTCATTTCTGTGACAGCTTTGGTTGCTTCTTCTGGTGAAGAAAAGCATACAAACCCAAACCCTTTGCTGCGGCCACCTTCCATCATGACCTGCCAAAAAAGACAAGGTAGTTTTTTAAAACCAGTCTGGGGCAGGATGCACAATTTGGTACAGGTAAGAATTGAATTCCAGGTTTCTGAATTATTTTTTTACACTTTCTGCAAGTGGAAGGTATATGATGTATACTGCTTAGTTTTGAGACATAATATACACCTCTACCCCAATAACACGCTGTCCTCGGGAGCCAAAAAAATCTTACCGCGCTATAGGTTAAACCGCGTTATATCGAACTTGCTTTGATCCGCTGGAGCGCGCAGCCCCGCCCACCCGGAGCGCTGCTTTACCGTGTTATATCCGAATTCATGTTTTATCAGGTCACGTTATACCGGGGTAGAGGTGTACCCACTGTCAATGCTACCTTCTGCTAGGGAAAAAGAATCCAACCCAGTTGTCTGCAAACAGGCAACATCTCAAAATTTTGATCTAACCTACAGTTTTCTAAGAATCAAATAATCTGTTCCAGCTTTGAACTGAGGAATATATAATTTAAAAATCCCTTTTGATCAGTTGCTCTGCATACAATGGACCTGCTAGCTCCTGTGCCAGGACCATGAATGGCACAGGATGATTTTTGTTGTTTTCTTTCAGAGCTGGTTTATTTATAAGTCTATCCTCTCACAACACTAGTCACTTCAGGCCTATTAGTGAGGAACAGTATGAATGAACCATTGCATTGAAAAAATATTTGATTTTTTGTTAGTAATGTCAGCATCCATCCATCCCAGATATAGATTGAGATATCTGGAGTTTTTCTATGGTTGATTGGTCTGAGTTTTTATTAAAGATCTGTGAAAAAATGAGAGAAAGACACTCATGCAATGGTTCATGACCATGAATGTGATGCACAAAAAGGAGTAATAAGGTACTGTAGACAGTCTATAACACATGTATTTTTAAAACTATTATGTATCACTGCATCCAAAAATACAACATGAATATACAGTTTTTAAAAGTGTATGAGTTTTTAATAAGAATCAGTACTCAAATTTAATGATGGTTGGCTGTACGAGTGGTTGTACGATATCTCCACATCTTATTTTTGCCAGTTGAGAAAAAGTTAAATGCCACTCACTTCTTCGGTGACAAACCATGACTTTCCTTCTTTCATACAAGACATTGCAAAACACAAATTAAGTCTAAAATGCTAACTTTACCTTTGCACTAGTGATTGTACCAAATGGGGAGAATTCTTTTCTTAGACGTTCATCATCAATCCCATCATCAAGATTTTTCACATAAAGGTTTACACCCTAAAAAAATAAAACTACCCTCTTTAGAAAAGACAGAATTGCTTTATTTAAAAAGATTAGTAATAAAATAAGCTTGTTCATTCAATTTAAAAGTGTAACCTGGTATCTGGTGATCCTGTCCTGCTTCATTTGTTCGAATTTGCGCTTGAGCTCTGTTTGTCTTTCCACTTTTTTCTGAGCCCGGCCAACATAAATTTGCTTTCCATTGAGCTCCTTTCCATTCATCTCATCCACAGCCTTCATAAATAAACAAAGGGTTACCAATGCTCATAGTATATTAAACCTAACATGTTTTTTCAGCCACTAATGCAGTTTAAGTGCACAAGTTATATAAAATTTCCAACAACAAAAACTAAATATTTTCCCCACCTTCTGCCCCAACAAACAGATGTAAAATATGGTTAATTGAAAAAAGCCATCTCTAGAACCTCTTGGATCATATTTCATTTAAGTATAAGATATGTACAAGTGTATTTTCTGTCCAGTATATGGACTAAAGAAAAATAAAAAGGGGACAGAAGTAAACATTCATCAACTGTACTGTTAAATGCACTGAAGATATCCTCTAAGAATTTTTCTGAGACCCAAGGCCCATACAGAATACATATCCAAAACCCACAACATGTTCATAGCCCTGTTTAACTCAGGGCTAGTCTAAGTTAAGTTGACCTAACTACATCACTCTGGGCTGTGAAAAATTTCACGCCCTGTGTGACTTAGTTAAGCCGACCTACCCCATGGTGTAGACACCACTAGGTTGAAAGAATTCTTCAGTCAACTGAGCCACCTCCTCTCAGAGGTAGGTCAATATCTACAACTACAGCAGCGCACTTGTGTGCCCCTATAGCATTTCTAGTATAGGCATACTCTGAATCATATGCAAAGAGAAGACGGTTAAAGGGCCATAAGCTCAAAAATCATACATCTGAATTTTACTCAATTGTTAAACATGTAAAATTACTGTCATTTAAAGATTTAAGAAAAACTTTTCCAAATTTTGTTCACTTTGTGCATTTGACAGCACCATCCATATACTCAATTTCCCTTTTTTCCTCCTGCATCTTTCATGCATTTTCAAAATAGGACAATATTGAACATCAATTCTAAATTGGTAAGGGCACTCTAGCAGAGGCAATACTTGACACTAAGATTTTGAATTTATAGTATATCCCCTTCAGTGTGAAAGCTTTAGTACAGGTCTATGTCTATTAATTTAAAAGCTGTTTTTTAATGTGTATTTACCCAATATACCGGAATCACTTGTCTACCATTGTGCAAATGCATTACAGTTACTAAAGTGAACCATTTTCCGTAAGAAAGTAATACATATATATAACACAAGAGAGCTTAAGTACACTCAGACTAAGAAAATGTGCAAACCTAAATGTTACTTATATATTTATAAGGTGGGATTTATTCTAATCTGTTGTGTGCACATTTGTGCTGGTGACAACTGAGGGAAACTAAGATGCTCGTTCTAACTTCCAGCCCTGTAACATCAGCCTGCGCTCAAAGCAGCATTCTTTCTGTCTTGCAAATCAATAGTAATAAAGATTATATAGGCCAAATTATGTCCTATTTTTTTCAATGTGTTTTGCAAAGGTGTAAGTAACTATAGTTTAAAGAATTGTCCATGTATACAAGATGGAATAGAGTACTCAGGTCAGTTGTCGTAGCTGTGTTGGCTCTGCAATGCAAAAAGAAATAAAAAGCAGCGCAAACCATATGCTGTTACTAAAGCAAGCAGATATGGCTGAATACATACGGGAAACAGGTTTGTTGTGTAAAGTTTCCAGTCTTAGTAATTTTTAAAAAACAATGCACTCTCCCAACCCACTTGTCATAGCCACCTGCTGTATCCTGTCTTTCAGATCATAAGCTCTTTGGAGCAGGGGTTACTTACTGTTTCCACAATGCTTAGCACAAGACGCAAACCCCACTGAGTTCTCTAGGCAATATTACAATATAAATGTTAAATAATTTAAAGGCCATTATATCATTTCTAGACAGGAATATTTCTGGGGAAGCAGCGCAGATTTCATTCCTGTTTCCTCACATCTTTTTATAAAAATCAAATCAATAAAAATTTGGAAGGATCTACAGGATGCAAAAAAGAAGTTTGTATTCAAGACTCAAAATTACTAGTCTCCCAGAATGATGTATCTAAAAGAAAAAAATGCTGTGTAAACTTACTTTCTGGGCATCTTCATGTCTTTCAAAGCTAACAAAGCCAAAGCCTTTGGATTTTCCACTCTCATCGGTCATAACTTTCACACTTAAGGCAGGGCCTGAAAAAAGTATGCAATATTTATATTATATGTACATTCTATAAACCCGTCTGTTTGGTGGTTAAATCTTAGTATTACCTGCAAGAAGTTAAATCCTAAAAACACTACAGAATTAGTAAATCTGTTCCATTCACAATACCATATGATGTTATGAAATCTTGCATACCACTTGAAGATGTGGGTTTTCCATAAAAATCCATTTTCTAACCCCCCCTTCTCTCTTTTTTTTTTTTAATTATTAAAGTTTTACAACATCCACAGGTTTGCTAGGTGCTTTATAGTACAAAAGGACACAGTCCCGGTCCTGAAGAGATTACAATCTAATTTATATTAGTCAGCATCTAACTAAGGCTTGCATTATCACTGATGCTATACAGAATGTCTATTGGTCCAGAAATTTTCCAGTTGCTAAGCGTACAGCAGATTCCTTTCCCAAAGAATGCCCCAAGTGTGCTGCCATCCTCAGCCCCTAGAAGCAACTTTCTATATGAGAGATGTTTACTTAAGACTCGTGGCCAAAACTTTCTGTCACAGTTGCCTCATGTTAGGCTCTTAAATACCAAAATGTAGATTTAAATAGAAGTTGCCTGATTTTTCACAAGTACTGAGCATCCACAAACCCTACATATGCCAATTGAAGCTCAGCACCTCTGAGAAATAAGTCACTTGTATTTAGGAGCTTAACATTAGGCACTTGGTGTTTTTCACTGAAGTTGACAGCAAGATTCTGCATAAACAAATGGGGCTTTCCTTGATGAGTTTACCTTAACTGACATAACCCTGAAATTTTATGACAAATTTCAATATATTTTATTTCCTCTGTACAAATGCACAGGCAGGGCTGGTAGCCCCACCTATTAAGTTTGCCCGATACTTCTCATTATAGAACTGTTTTCATTTCCTTATAATTTTGCCAAAACAACAATTTGGGCTGAAATTTTCCACACTTGGTGTCTGCCTCAGGCCCAATTTTTCCAGAAAATTCCAGCTGAAACAGTCCAGTCATTTCAGAGAACAAGGTTAGGGGAAAATACATTGTTTAGCCCATATTAAAAAATTCTGGTGACCTTTTCTTTGAAAAGTGTTAGTGCCCCCATGCTTTGAAGCAGGACTTGAATTTGGCATAGGAGTGGCCTTTCTGTCAAGGACATGCCTTTTGCTGGCCCCATGAAAATCCAACCAAATTCGGCCAGTTTATAAGCCTTACAAAAACAGGTTGGAGGGGATGGGTCAAAAGACATCTGCTCATTTCTGCAAGCAGGAGAGTCTATGCCCACTATAGCACTTCCAGAGCCTGGAATTTACTTCACACTCCACCCTTTCACAAATGACAGCTGGCATCATATACTAACTTTAAAAGGACATTAGTCATCAAGCATGCATATGAATTATGAAATACTTTTTGAAACACTAGCAAGATACCTCATATGACATCTGGAATTAGAACAGCACATAATGATCCATATAAATCAGAACTAGAATTTCAAGTTTTGTAACTAGACTCTTTCCTCCATATAATTTGCTAAATGTCCTATATCACCACCCAAGTCAGTAAGTAGAAGATGGCTTGACAGGTGTATTAACAGGTTTGGAAAAACCATTTACAAAGTTTTTAACATCACTAGCTTCAATAGTGATGTCATACAGTATGAATTACTAGGCCATGAATGACAGCACCAATACAGACTTCAGGCATTAAACAAAATTGCTATGCAAGATTAAATTTAACATCTTGACACTAATACTGCTGATAGCTTAATTTTCTATATTTCCATCCTTAATTCAGAAACCAAGCAAACAATTGTGTGGAATAGCAGAAGACCCTCAACAGAGGGAAGAATGCACAGGGGTACCTGCATGGCAATGGAGATGTAACAAAGGCATCATTCATTTACACATCTTTCAAAGATCCACTATTCAATGGCCACACCAAACCTAAAAGGTCACTTCCTCATTTCGTTTGAAACTCGAAGATCCTCAAAATAATTTATATGTATTATTCAAATGTAATATCCTCCTGTTTTTAAACTGGATGAGGACATTTCTGATGGCCAAGTTCTTGTGTGTGCTACTCTGGACAACTGAAATTCTTTAGTGGATATTAATCACTTCTCTGGATATGAACACTGAACTGACAACTAACTGTTCAGTATACATGCATTTTAATTGTCTCTACACAATGGCCTGAACCCTAATGTTAAAAGGTGTTAACAAGCAAACTGAAGCTTGTCTATTTGCTGTTGTATAAACAATGTGGAAAATTAAGACATTACCAAACTTGCCAAAGAGTTCCTTAAGTCTTTCATCATCCATGTCTTCTCCAAAATTCTTGATGTAAACATTGGTGAACTCCTTTGCTCTAGCTCCAAGTTCTGCTTCTCGTTCTTTACGGGATTTAAACCTTCCAACAAATCTAGTTACAGGAAACCAAGGTGACTATAGGGTTAAAATGAATCTATCCAGGTCTAAGGTTTTTCCTAGACTACATACAACAGCACATGGCCAGACAAATATTCAACCATGGGTTATTTCTTAAACGTGGCATTGATCAATATAATGATAGGCATGAAATCCCCAACAGATAAAATACTTAAGATACAACTTTACAAGAGACAATTAGACTGTTCTTTACCATTTAAATCCCTTTTATCAGAGTAATTGTGATAATCTTACCAAAGACTTGATAGAATTGTAATTTTCATTAGTGTAAAGCTTACTTTTCAGCATCATTAATCAGACAATGGGGAAATTCTAGCATAGTGGTTTCTGCTACACTGAAAGTTTTTTGTAGCCTTCAAATATTGTTTCGATATCCCATCTGACTTTTAGGCAAGGGACTTTCACTAAACCCCCAACTTTCCTCTTCTCTCATATCATAGTGTTTCTCCTTACTAGTAAGGAGCCATGGAACTGGCTTGCTCTTGAATTGGCCAATGCCAAAAGCTGATTGAGAACAGTGAGGTCAGTTCCTACCACCAGGGGAGGAATGTGCTTTTAGCACAGCCTTTGTGCTGAAATGATTCTGTGGGCCAACAATCACAAATGCTACTACATGAACGATTCAATTTCTATACCAGTCTTCTCGTCTCTCCAATTATATTTTAAAATTATCCCACTGGTAAACCCACATCCCAATCGATATGGTTCAGTAGTCTAAAGTGAACATTGCCTTGACTTGGTTTGTAGCTACATTTGGACTTTAATGTTGGTGATGCCTGGTACTCCGCAGATTTTGATAGTCAGGAAAATTGTTAATCTACTTTAAAATGTTCTTCAGAAGACTGGACTAGATGACCTCTTGAGGTCCCTTCCAGTTCTACGATTACATGATCTAAATAGAAGCCTGAAGCAAATGTAACTTTTATGATACACTAAATCATGTTTAGTTATTTAAATTACAGGTTTTTTCAGTGATTAACCTGCTGGAACTATTGGGCTAGTTAAAAAACCACCACCACCTATTAAGTGCCTCAATTCAGCTAAAATCATGGTATAAAATTACTTCTAAGACCCTCCCATAGCAACCTTTTACAGAGCAGGGTCTCATACCTCTAAGATATGGACTCTCCGTGGCTGCTGCCTCACTCCCCCTTCTCTCTATGTATAAATGAAGATAACAGGAAAAAAAGAAGACCAGTAACAGGTCCTCGTGTCCAACTGTAAACACCTTAGCTGCAACATTATTTTACCACCATAAATTGAGCTTTAAAGACTTTAAGATGTCATTTTTTAGTCACATTCCTCTTACCTTCAGCACATGTAATCAATATATTTACAGAACTGCACTAGATTTTTAATCATTTTAAAATTAGCAACATATTTAGAAAAATCTGCCTTTTCTAGATAAACTTCAGAAAGTAATCTACTTTAGGTTGAATTACAGTCTGTTGAGAGCCCCAGAGCATGTATTTCTGTACTTACACTTTGCGGTCATTAAGCAGCATACCGTTCATTTTTTCAATAGCTCTTTCTGCTGCTTCCTGTGTCTCAAAATGTACAAATCCATAACCCTTGGACCCATTTTCATCACATACTACCTATTAAAGAAAAAATGTCATAACATGTCAAACTGCCCCAGTACAGTTTTGTAGCTTCTAATATCAAATCACTGGGCACATGTGTTACTTTCCCCTTACCTTACAGGAGAGGATGTTTCCAAAAGCAGAAAATGTATCATACAAAGCTTTATTATCAATTGATTTGTCCAAGTTCTTGATGAAGATGTTTCCAACACCACTTTTGCGTAGAGATGGATCACGCTGAGACCACATGATGCGCACTGGCTTTCCTTTAATGACATCGAAGTTCATGGTATCCAAAGCTCGTTCAGCTGGAAGAGACACTAAAATTAATGGGTAGTACTAAACCATTTATCTTTAGCAACACACTAACTCCACTTGAAGTTCATTAATTCTTGGTAAACTTGTAGCCATTAGAGATGTTTTGATAATGACTTTCATACTCCCATCTCAATCACCAAAATAACTTAAATCTCTGAACAAAAAATTAAGTATGGATATTGAATGAACATTAAAAGTAATTAACTCCATTCAACCAAAGAGAAAAATACATAGCTTGGATTGCCAATGGTAGGATTTTCTCTGTTCCTGGGTTAACAAGATCTGTGATCACTGTGGACACCTTGTGTTGAAGATACAGTATGGAAGAGCAAGGTTCACAATGTATCAATTGGTGGCAACCTTTTCTACCCTAGAAAAGGTTTGCTGGCATACCTACACCAGCAAACCCTCCTAGTGCAGATATAGCTTATACCAAAAAAAGCGCTTTTGCCAATATACCTGATATCAGTTCTGCATGAAATAAGTTACAACAGCAAAAGCACTTTTATGCTGATACAACTATATCTAACATAGGGGCTCTTATTGGTATAAAAAGTTGCAAAAAATTGTACCTCTAACTAAAATTACCAGCATTTTCTTGTGTAGACCTGACCTAAGTCTAGTTCCTGAATAAGTCCAATACAACCCTTAGAGCAACATGTTTACTAAGATGGTGTGATGCGTAGAAGGGGGATCCAAGAGGGATGAGGATGAAAAAGCAAGACTAGGACATATTAGTTTAACCAAGCTTATATGGTTTTCAAATATTCAAAGAAAGTAGTGAACAATGCATGTGGCAAGCATTTAACTCATTAGCATAGAAATACTATTTGTACTCCTAAACAAAGGATTTAAGGAAACACTTTGCCATACTATTCATATACAAACACTTTCTACAGATAAAAGCAAAAATTTTTTAGAAAATTTGCAAGATGCATAAAGTATTAAGTATTAAAATAGCAATATGAAATAATGGAGAGAAGGTGGGTACATAATATCTTTCATTGGACCAACTTCTGCTAGGAGAGAGACAAGCTTTCAAGCTTACAGTTTACACAAATGTACTACATCTCCTAGACCTGAACACCTCTGTGTAAATGCAAGAGCTTGTCTCACATAGCAACAGAAGTTGATCCAAAAAAGATATTACCCACCCACCTTGTCTGTCTAATATCTTGGGACCAACACAGCTACAACGCTAGATATAGACCGCTACCCCGATATAACACGAACTCTGATGTAACACGGTAAAGCAGTGCTCCAGGGGGGGCGGGGCTGCACACTCTGGCAGATCAAAGCAAGTTCGATATAACACGGTAAGATTTTTTGGCTCCCGAGGACAGCATTATATCGAGGTAGAGGTGTAATATGAAATAATGTAAGTTAGTTTTTAAACCACTCCCGCAGAGTAACTTATCCAGTAGAGGTCCACGGCCAACTTTTTTTAGAAGAAAGAGTAGGATTTCTGATGTCACTATATTTGACATTTCCATCTTTTAAAAGTAATCCTCGGTATCCATGGGATGGTAATTCCTAGCAGTAACATGATTAAAAATCACAGGCATGTATGAAAAGAATGAGCAGTTATTTAAGCAAGAAGTAGTGATGGTACTAAATTATGGTGGACCACCTTCTTTCAGTGTTAATCTCTTCGTATAAGTCTGGAGAGGGCGTTCAAAGCAGAACCCCAGTAGATGCCTTAAGTCTCAACCAATGGTACTATAGCCTGTTGAACTGCTATCTGCATTCAGAGAAAGCGATGCGATGTAAGCAACAACCAAATCAGAAAAACCTTTGATACAAATAAAAAGCTGTAATTATCAGGACTAAAATGTTGTTCACTTTCAAAAGAACATCAACTATGGAATTATCCCTTCTAATCTATGAGCCCTTAAGCACCATACTTTTTACAGAGCATTCTTTACTGTTGTAGTCATCCACAAAGATAACATGACTTCTATGAAAAGAACAGAATTGACAAATTATAAGCAAAATGGAGCCTGTCCTTTTCACAACAAAAGGAGACTTTGAATCATTTTAGTGTTATAGTAGGAAAATGTTAATGGAAAATCAAAATACTGTACTGTATTAGTAAGCTGTTCTTTTAAAATAGTAAGGTCATTTAATCATTTTTTCTAAGTGGAAGAAGGGTCAAACATATAAGGAGTTGTAGAATTTACTGCCAATTTCCATTTCAAAATCTACTTAAAATTATTTCTAACAAGAAGAATGCTGCCTAAATTACTAATATTTTATGCATTTTTGAATTGCCATCTCATTTCTATTCAAACAGGTGCATATCATAGCCCAAAGAAAATCTTTATATCCTGATCACTGCCTTTTTTGATAATGCACATGCCTCTGTTACTTCTATCTTATTTTCAGATTTTCACATTAAACTGGAGATGTCTTTGTGTTGAAAGATTATTGCTCTGCAGAAAGTAAGTAGGTACATACTACTGATGGGGGTCTACTACTTGAAAGAAATTGATGGAAAATTGGTTCCACTTAAACTCTCATCCAAACAGACACATTATCCCTATATTCAGATATAACTGTATCAGTTATAAAGTGGAAGGAGAATAAAATGAGAATAGTATTTGCTCTGGAGAAAATATCAGGTTGCATAAAACACTTCATTAAAATTGTTAAACTGGATAAAAATTAAAGCTGTACAAAATAAAAGTTTATTCTCCCACTGAATAAACTAATGCAATGTACACACAAATTTAATTATGAACATGGAGTAGGGGAGAATGGACAATTTGGGTTATCAGTAGTGAGAAATGGAGAGACTAATAAAAATCAGAAGTTGTTACCATCAAACCAGTTGGTGGCCAAGTGAAATGAATTGGAGGATTCAGTAAGATTCTCACTGGTACCACAACTGGAGATAATTAGAATCATTGTTGGCAGTCTTAGAAGAGGGGCCAAAAATGAGTTCATTATTTGTTTCCAGTAACACTTAAGGACTTGGGCATACACATTAATTGTTTGTAAAGGATAGTGTTCCACGACATTCCCTAAACATTTGTTCTAGGGCGAGTCCAGACTATCTTAGTACAAACATTAACTACAGTAAGTTAATGACCATCTTTAAGGTTGGTGCAACTTTCCCATGTAGACAAGGCCAGCGCAAAAAATCTGAACTGCTGTTGCCCATGATATACCTGGTCTGGATAAACAGGTGTCGTCAGCTTCTATGACTGTCAATTTGGCACCTTTCCTAAGCATTGAATTGACAGCAATTCTTAAACAATAACCTTTGTATAGAGAAAAAGGTTAAATTCCTTTTCCATCTGTAAAGCTATAGTCACTTGGCATAAAATGAGGACTGAATACACTTTAACCTCAAACTAGATATCCCAATCAGTCACTGGCCTTTTTACACATCTGTAAAGTTATAACTAATAAAACTGACTGCATCCAACATATTTTAGCTTCTTTTCCGTAAAGGACTGTGCATTAGTTTGTAAGAGACAAACAGATTAAATAGTTAACTTATTACAAAATGGCCACACCTACTGAGTTTACCCATGTTATACTTTTGCTGATTCTGCTTAAGCGTCTATTGAATGAGTCATTAGTTCCCATTTTAGTTGGGAACCGGACAGTCAGCTTCAGAAGTGACTGCACTTTATCACTTTATAGAGTCTCTGCATGGAATATATCCCATAAAACCAGGAATGGTACTGCTAAACATACAGAAATATATTTTAGTACACTCAACAAAATGCTGCAAACATTATTTAATCTAGAAATCGCCTGAAAAAAACTGCTGTTTGAGACACTATTTGCCCATAATTATCTCTAGTATACAGGGATTAGACAAGATACCTGTGTTCTAGCCCTGACTGACACTGACTCACTCTCATCAGATAAATCACAGAATTAAGTGGAGATACTTGCATACCTCACAAGGATGTCATCAGACATAATTAGTGTTTGAAAAGAGCTTTGAGTGTCCTGGATTATTGGTACTCTATATGTGAAACAAGAATTTCAAAGACCTCTTAACTAGTTACTAATAGTTAATAAAACAAAAATAAAATATGTTAAAGTATAGATAAGAATTAAGCCTAGGTTGAGAAAAGGCAGATAATTCAAAATTCAAATTAAAGCTAGTTATTAAGTAGGAGTCAAGGATGGTAGTTCAGCTTCAACTCAGTTTTCAGGACTTTATAGGATTATCTGCAAAATTCTTCCACAAATACAGCTTTTGATGGTATTTGCAAAACTTGTTAATTTTTAATTCACTAGATACAGTTTAGATACATTTTGAACATTGCGGTCACTTGAACATGAGACTGTAGCGGAAGGAGAGATTTTCAACCAAAAAAATTGTACTTTTGAAAAAGACTTAGTTGTGTGTATACAGCCTTTCATCCCAAAGGATCTCAAAATAATTTACAAACCTAAATGACACCATAACAATATGGAAGGATCATTATCCATCACTGAAATGCAACTGCCTCTGAGTGAAACAGCAGGTGTTGAAGAACCAACAACTCTGTATTAAGAAAAAAGAACAGGAGTACTTGTGGCACCTTAAAGACTAAGAAATTTATTAGAGCATAAGCTTTCGTGGGCTACAGCCCACTTCTTCGGATGCATATGCACGAAAGCTTATGCTCTAATAAATTTGTTAGTCTCTAAGGTGCCACAAGTACTCCTGTTCTTACGGCTGCTACTCTGAAATCTGTAGTAAGAAAACATCTTATCCAATTGAAACTGCAAATAGAATTTAGGCATATAGCACAATGAAATTACCCATTCAATCCAGTGACTAAAGTGATAAGATCAACCCTTGTAATTTACAAGGGCACGTTTCAATACAAAATCAGAAAGAAGAGTGGCATATGTTGAATCACCTACAACTTCCTAAAGCACTTACACATGCCATGAAGTTACCACATCAAAGTACTGACTGGTTCAGTCCCAACCCCACCCTTTTTCCTTGTGAGAGCTGTCTGGATCACAACACAAGGGCAATGGTTGTAGGCCTTTGTCAATTTAAAACCAGACAAATTTATGTTAAAAATAAGCATTTAAATCCTCTCATTCTGAAATATTAGTCAAATTAAATTAAAAGCTCTCTAAAGTGAGAGAGAATTGTTAAATAGGCTGAAGAGACCATACCTACCACCCAGTAAATATTGACAGTTAATTTAATACATATAGATGCCAGCAAACCAGACTTGGGAATTTGGCCATAGCATATACATAGGAAAACTAATTTCAAACACCAGTTAATGCACATGCCTGAACAGTTGGGAAATCAAGTGGGGCAGACTCCTTAACATTTCTAAAAATATATATTTTGGTATTTGGCAAATTGTGCTTTAATCAAAGCCATTTGAAATAATGACATTTCATAATCAGACAAGTCATTCAATTTCAAATTGGTCAGATGGAGTCTTCAAAATATAATTAGAAAGGAAGGCCTTGTATGCCAAGGTTCACCTCGAAGGTCTGTTTACAGCTCATTTGTGAACTGCATAAAAATAATTTGTCTTGCTTTGCTTTAACCTAACTTATAGCTGCACCAACACTGTAATACAAGCTTTTACAACTCAACAGTACAAATTGAGGAATTTATTGCAGACAAATTAAGTACCAAAAGCAAGACTGCTAGATGACACAGACGGCAGATGTTCAACACTACATTATTTCAAAAGTAAAACCCTACATTTTGATCCACGCTCCTGCTATATAAAGCTTTAACTATTTTTTTTACACCCATCCATTTCCATGGACTTTATGTGACTTCATATCTGAGTACTAGGTTATTTCACAATGGCCTGACACTTCCACCTTTTACCACTTCACCACATCATGCCTACACCCAATTCCTAGGGCAACAGTCGAGGTGCTAATTATTGTGGCATTTCCTTCAAACCGGATTTAATTCCAGTTCCCTCCATGTACTCAGCGTATTAACCTCGGGAGAAATACCTGGACGCACCCTTCCTGGTGACCACCGATCCTTGCACGAGCCCAGGTTCTGGAAACCAGGGAGTCGCTGCAGCGAGGTCGAAACTAGTTTTGAGCAGAGCCGGCCGGGCCGGCGGTTACAACTCGGCGAGGTACCGAATGCTCTTCCCGGAGACAGGCGGCCTTTGGGAGGCGAGGCCCGTCTCTCGAGCTTGATGGGTTCGCATTTGCTTTCGGTTCCCGAGTAAGCGCCTCCCCCCCGCCACGAGGCGCAGACACAGCCCCAGGCCGCATGTCACCGAGCAGCAGCAGCGGCTCCAACGCACAAACTTCCCCAAACACCGCGCCAAGTTTTGCTCGTGTCCCAACACCCCTCACCCCAACTTCCAGCTGGGAAAATACCGGGAGGAGAGGAGCCCCTGCCCCCTCCCAGGGAGAGGCCCGAGAGGGGCTTCAGGGCTCTGCAAGGGGAACACAGCACCAGCCACCCAAGGGGGTGGGATAGGCAGACTGAGCCCTCGCGAGGATGAGGGACACAGTGCTGCTGGGGGGAGGGAGCACTCTCCCCGGTTCCGACCCTCTCGTCTCAGGGTGTGGGTCTGCCCCACTACCCCCCACGGGTGCTCACCGTCGGCGGGTTGCTGGAAGTTGACATAGGCGTAGCCCAGAGACCTGCGGGTGATCATGTCCCGGCAGACGCGGATGGAGAGGATGGGCCCGGCGGGGCTGAACTTCTCGTAGAGCATGGCCTCGGTGACGTCGGGGTGCAGGTCCCCCACGTACAGGGAGGCCATGGGGTAGCTGGGGGCGCTGGGGTTCATCCTGCCGCCGTCTCCAGCAGGGGAAGGGGTCACACTGAGGCGAGGAGGCCGCGGCGGCCCTGGGTTCCGTGAGAGGCGAGTGGAAGATTCGAAACTTAACGGCTCCGGGAGGCGGATTCTCGGCGGGGAGGGCCCGGCTCGCTCGGGGCCGGCCTTGGCGGAGGTCTCGGCTGCTCCTGGTCTAGGCGGGGGTCAGGCTCGCTCGGTGTCTCCTCTCGGCTGTGCCGGGTCCGGGGCTTCGCTTCACCGGGTTATTTTATATCAAACCGGCCGGTTTCGGGGGGATTTTTATGGGTTTTTCAGGATTTTTGGATTTTTTTTGGATTTTTTAAGTATTTTTAGTAATAAATGGTGCGGCGGGGCCGGGCCGGCGTGTCCGGGGGGCCGGAGCACACGCACTGCGCACACAGCACCGACAGCGGCCGGGGGACAAGGGGGAGGCCGCCGCCCCGGCCGCGCACTATATATACCCGCCCCGCCCCCGCCCGCCCCCACCGTACTGCACGCCACGCACCGACCGCACGCAGCGCGCAGGCGCTAGCACAGGGGACTGGAGACACGCACAGCGCCTGAGCGCAACAAGGAGAGTTAGGGAAAGCCGCATGCGCCGAATAGGGAGTGGACGATAGATTGAACGCAGGGGGAAGGGGAACTGGACGAGAGCGCATGCGCTAAGTGACAGCAGCGGGGACGACCGTACACGTGCAAAGGGAAGAGAACGAACTAGCTAGAGAGCGCATGCGCAGCAGAGATGTGTGACGACTCTGATGAGACGTAAAGCGCATGCGCCGCTGAAAGTCAAGCTGTCTAGATAGGGATACTGGCTAAGGATCTCGAGAGCGTGTGCATAGTGCTAGAGACAGAAGAGAGCGCATGCGCTAGAGGGGCGTGTGGGGGTGTGTGTCCCCAGCCCAGCAGGGGAGGTCAGGAAGATACTGACCGCGCACGCGCGGTGATAGGACTGAGCGCTCGCGTCGCGTCGCGTGTGGTGTGAGACGGAAGGCCCTAGAGCGCGTGTGCGGAGTCTGTCGCCGCTCTGGGTGGGTAGGAGGCTTGTGCTGAGCTGTGGCTCGTGCCCTTCTCCAGCGCGCGCCCCATGAGGGAGCCGTTTCATGTAGGGGTGCTGTTGTTCTCTGAGCCGCCTAGGCGGGAAGAGCGGCTTTGCGCACGGCTGAGGCGGTTGCGCTGTGGGAGCACCTGGGTGATCTGGTGCCAGCCTGTGCTGCTCGGCCGCATCTCTATCCCCATCCTGCTCTGGGGCGCGGGGACGAGCTGCGCTGCCTCCCCGTACGCTGAAGGACAGGGCTGCTCGGCTGGGCTCCGTCTACCTCTGTTCCCCGGCCTGGGGTACAAGGCGCTGGCTGGTGACGTTTGCCTGCAGTAGCCGCTGCCCTGCCTGCGTGTGTTCCCATGGCGCCATGAGGCTGGGGAGGTAACGCCTTACCAGGGCGTCGGGCTCAAGCTGGCCTTTGCAGGCAGAGACCCGTAATCCGTATCCTCCCCCTCCCCTGACGCACCCTGGGCTAGAGTTTGGTCATGCCCAGCTTCTGCCCACATTCAACCTGCAAGGCAGCAGTTCTCAGACTCCTGACCTAGATCGAGCTCCTAGTCAAGCATGATTGATTATACAGCACCCTTGTGGAAACTACGCAGTTGATAACACCGAAAATCAAGAGTAGGTAAATAAACTACATTCAAAAGCAGCTAAAAACACAGTAACAGGTGGAAACAGCGAGGAGATTTAGAGCTATGTCACTAGACAGCTGTCTGCTGATGATAGTTTGGAAACTGCTGCTTTAATATGAAACCTGTTTATGCGCAATATGAAAACTATCTATGGCTGGGGGCTTGTCTACACTTAAAACACTAATGTGGCACTGCTTCTGGCCTTCTGTGAAGCCCAGGGATGTGCACAGAAATTTAAATTAGACTGTTTTTGGATGGGCACGTTCTGTGCCTTGCAACAGCCCCGGGGCTGGAGGAGCTGTCAGCTCCCACATGGCCCTGGGGGCTGGAGGAACTCTGTTACCCTGCCATGGCCCAGGGGGCCAGAGGCACTTGCTCTCCCTGCTATGGCCCAAGGATTGGAGGAGTTCTGTGTCTCCACTGATTATTGGGGGGCCCTGGCCCTTGTGCACGCTCCTGGGGAAGTGCTTCTCCCATTGGTGTAGGCAACCTACCTCCCTGAAAGGCTGTAGCTAGGTTGACAGGAGAATTCGCCCATGCACCTAATGCTGTCTAAAGCGGAGGTTAGATCAGTTCAGAGGTGTGTATGGATTTTTCACACCCCTGGGCAACAGTTATACTGACCTAGTTTCCTAATGTAGACCAGGCCTAAATCTCTGTAACTTTAACTACAACAGTTATGCAAGGGTTCATAAAAAGACATAAAAAAGCTAAACCCAACAGTTCCTTCCTTTTGTTGAGGGGAGCAAGGAGGTCTTAGCACAGTCAGCTGAATTATTTAGGACTAATTAAATAAATTGGAGAATAGACACCTTAATGTCACTTAAGTTTTTTTAAGGGTCTGAGTGGCCTACAACTCAAGTTTTACCTTTGGTCGGGTCTACACCTAAAACGTAGGTCCACCTAGCTGTGTCACTGAGGGGTGTAAAAAATTCACACCCCCGAGATGTCGTTAAGGTGATATAAAACCCAATGTAGACCCTGCTAGGTGAATGGAAGAATTTATAGTTGCAGTGCTGCCGTAGCACATATGTACCCTGTGTTCATCTACAGCCCAGACAAGCCAAACCTGTGGGGAAAAAATGCAGAAATTGGGCTTGTTTTTGGCTTAATTGGCTTGTGAGTTGCTTGTTGACTAGTTTTTGGCTTGTTGGGCTTGTAGCTTATTGCTTCTTTTTTTTGATCGGCTCCCGGCAAGCAGGGGCAAGGGGGGGAGAAATTCAGGGGTGCACAGCAGGCCCACTACAGTCCCAGACTGCATGCCAGGGGGATCTAGTCACATAGAGTGTTGGGGTTCTTAGGGATTGGCTTGTTTTGGCCTTGTTTTGAAATGGGATTCGCTTGATTTTTGGCTTATTGTGAAAGTTGGGGTACTTATTTATCACGTGAAAATTGGCAACAGTGCTACAGCCTTAGGCAATTTTTCTTCAATTTTAAGTGCTTTATGTTGGGCCCTTAACTAGGTGGCCTGATTCTTATTTTTTTTTAATTTTTATTTCTTAAGGCATTTGCAGCTCCCAGCACTAAAAAATAGACCACTTCTTTAGGTGTCTAACTTTATGCATCCAGGGCTAGAGCTGGTGACTTAGGCGTTGCAAGACTCAGAGTTGTAGCACTTTGCTACCTAGTGAAATCCACAGTCCTGAATTAGGCACCCAGGATCTTTATATAATGCATGGGGAGAGAGGCCTCTAAAAAAGTTTTCTACTAAAGTCAGCAAGCTGAGCAGGGAGCTGCTTCAGCTAGCCAATAGGAAAAGATGAGGAAAGGGTTGGGACCTAAGCTCTTCCCCTTCAGAGGGAGTTAGGCACCTATTTCCACGTGGATTCATAGTCATGAAACCTCTCCTGGAGTTAGGTACCTGAGCTGTTTTTAATTTTTTATTTTTCAAGAAATACCGGAAGAGGTGGTGGTGCCTCCTCATAACTTTTAGCTCAGTGGTTAGAGCACTCACCTGGAATGTGGGAGATCCATATTCCTCCCTGTTCCAGTGCATATTTAATTATTTATACACAGTGGAATAGTTTACCAGGAGAGATTGAGAAATGCCTCCCCAGAATATCCAATAGCCCAGTGGTTAGAGCACACTTCTGAGAAGGGGGAGACCCAAGGGCAAATCCCTGCTTCACATTAAGCATAGGGGGAAATTGAACCTGAGTCTTCTACCTCCCAGGTGAGTGTGGGGTTAGGTTATACTGTGAGTGCCAACCAGGTTGGGTTCTACAGGTAAGATAGGCATGGAATGGGCCAGTTTGAGGATTTCCACCGAGGCTTAGGCTTGAGCTTGGTACCTGGACTGAGATGGTTGTACTCAAGTTCACTGGCAGAAACTTTGGCACCTGCAGAGTTAGATGGTAGCTGAGAAGGGATTTTGAGAATCTTGGTAGTGCCTAAATGTTGAATTTAGGCACTGAACTGCCACTTTAGGTGCCGAAGTCCTTTTGTGGATCTAGACCCAAGTGTGGAGCATTTTGTCCTTTGGATTTACAGTTCTCCACTGCATCATGTTCAAAGTTTTGCAGTATACAGCAGCCTACCTCATCATTTTTGTTCATAAATGCCTGCTTAAGGAGAAGGAGTTCTTTTCCCTTTGCATGGGACTACAGATCAAGATAGTTGTTATGTGATATCCTAATGCTAGCAGATTATTGATAGTATCTTCCAGTCTAAAAGCTGAGAATAAGTACTAGCTGGTTTTGCCAAACTATTTTGCCCCCATCTTGGTACCTAATAAATCTGTTCAAAATAAATTGAATTTTACTTTGGATTCTATTTTAATAGTGCCAGTAGCTATTGTTTTAAAAATTTAAAGGTAGATTGGTTTTTAATCAAATTATGGGCTTTTGCCTCGTTCTCCAGAAATCAGTTTTACTGGTTGAGAATTTGTGTTCCAGGCAGGTTGGCTTTCATATTATTGAGGCTTTCAGTTTTACTGCTGGACTTTATCATTCTGTTGTATCACATTAAGGCTTGGTTAACACTTAAGTTTTGCTGTTACAGCTATGTTGGTTAACGGGAAGAAGACACCTCTGACTGACATAGCTATGCCAGCAAAAGCCCTATGTAGATGCAGTTATACTGGCAAAAAGGCCTTTTGAAGATTGGTATAATATAAGCTACACCAGCAAAAGAACTTGGGCAGAATAAGATGTGTGCATAGCAATATTGGCAAACCCTTTCTAGTGTAGGCAAGACATCCGTTTCTGCTCTTGTTCTATCTGATTAGTCTATTGCTTTCACTTAACCTACAAATTTGACTTTTGATCAGTTAAGTTAGACTGTTTCACAGAATTTCTGTTATCACAGTTTGCTGTGTTTCTGAATTAGGTACTGAAGACTTAATGCCACATCTGGGCATTTTTGGATGATAAAAAGCAGCTCAGTTCTTCTCTAACTTTTTCATTAGGAGCCTATCACAAACCACTGTCATGATCTTCAACACATAAGACATTAATTATGGGAAGAAATAACTGGTGCAAACACCATGGATGCAGTTTAGAAAGGCTGTGTGATAGTACTCATAAAAAATCCAAACTTCCTCTTTATAAACATCCTCCATTTTAGAAGTGGAGGATCTAGCATTCATTTAGAATTGTATAGACTTGTCTTTTGTACTCTGTGAGGATAATTAAATAAAATTTCAGATTCTCGGTGAAGAAAAACTGCTTAAATGGGCTGCTGTGTTCATTACAACACACATACCTAAAATATCGTAGGCTAAGAAGCATTTGCTTCATAGTAGTCTTAGATATACTACTTGTTTTTTATCTTTGTTAGATTGTTTCACTCCCTCCCCCTTCTGAGGCTTCTTTACATAGTTTCAGGGGAAAGAGTAAGAGCCCAGGATTTGAAATCTTGTTTTCATTTCCTTTCACCAACATCTGTCATCTTGAGCTCTAAATAGAGCTGCAGGAGTGATTATTTGTGGTCTTTGGTGTCACATGTTAAGAGTGATTTTGCTAGGGTGAGAATCCTTAACCCACCGAAAGAATTGTATCTGGAGATGGGGAGGAGGGAGTTAGTCCTCCCGTGAAGACACTGAATTTTGTAATGGAGAAATTATAATTTAGGCAACTGGGTATTCGAACAATGTAATGTGATAACCTATTATTGCATGTTAATAGTGATAATTTGTCAATGAAATTGTTTTAATCCAGATTTAAGAATAAATGAAGATTTCTGGTTTTATTTTACAACAGAACAGACATAAGTACAATCTTGTTTACAAATGTATTTGGAAGAAATAAAATAGTCAGATGTATTAAAACAGATACAATCCAATTATATTTACATGCTAATTTACATTATAGTAGTTATTTTTTGCTGTTTTTAATCTTTAATTCTAAAATAAAGGTCTAGTGATGAAAGTATATGCATACACTATACAAATCTAAGAGTGCTGAAGTTGCAAAGTCAAGCACTTAAATTAGGAAATGCCAAATTTAAAGTTGCCCATGCAACCTTAATTTAGCCACCCTTTTGTGTAGACTTTGATGCAGACTTAGTACATAATCACATGCAATTTTTTCCACAGAACCCTAGCCTCATTCAGTGCAGAGGAGAGACTATGCTCACTGAATGTGTTGCTGGTCGGAAATGTTCCAGCAAAAATTAATTAATTTACCTTCACGTAGGAAACATTATGATTCAGTGTTCGCAAAACAAAATTCTTGATTCATTGAGAAATTTTGGCAAATTTGGGTTTGTTCCAGTGCGGAATGAACCCAGATTACAATTCTTATGAACAAAAATTGTGAGTTTCGTCAGCTCTAGTACCTATTTAATTTTTTTTATACTCATCATTCTGTATGTGGTCCCATTCCTTACTTATTATATACCATCCAAGCTCTGTATTGAGTACAGAATTAGGCCATGTCTATACTAGCACTTATATCAGCAAAACTTTTATCGCTCAGGGGTGTGAACCTTCCCCCCTCAGGAGTGACATCAGTTTTGCTGGCATAAGCTCTCGTACACGGTGCTATGTTGGTGGGAGATGCTCTCCCGCCGACATAGATTCCGCCGCTTGTTGAGCTGGTGTTATGTTGACCGGAGAGCTCTCTCCCGTCAGCATAACATGGCTACACGAGCGATCTTATAGCATCAGAGCTGTATCGGTACAGCTGTGCCACTGTAAGCTTGTAATTACAGCCTTAGTAATTTCCTCAAGGAGTCTTTTGTTGGTGCTCACTGTAGCATGAGCACTTCATAAACATAAAAAGACATTCATTAAACACACCAGTGAATTGAAGTGGCATTGTTATCCCCATTTTAGAAATGGGGAACTTAGGCAACGAGATAAGAAAGCAAAAATTTTGGGTGCCCAATTTGAGAAGCCATGGCCTGACTTTTCAGAGTACTTAGCATTTAATAGCACTCTGAAGTATGGCTTCTACTGACTTCAGTTGTAACTATAGGCAGGAGCGGCTCCAGGCACCAGCACACCAAGCGCATGCCTGGGGCGGCAAGCCGTGGGGGGCGGTCTGTCGGTCGCTGTGGGGGCGGCAGTCAGGGAGGTGGCAATTCGGCGGCGGGTACGCCGAAGGCGCGGGACCGGCGGACCTCCCGCAGGCATGCCGCCTAATCCGCGTTACCAGCGGACCTCCCACAGGCGCGCCGCTGAAAGCTGCCTGACTGCCGTGCTTGGGGCGGCAAAATACATACAGCCGCCCCTGACTATAGGTATTCACCACTTGTGCAAACCTGGCCAAAGTTTTCTCAAATAGGATACCCAGAAAATGAGGAATACAGTTGCCAGCTGTGAAAATGCAGTTTGTGTGGCTTACCCAGCATCACCTGGGGATTCAGAGAGAGGCAGGGATAGAATTTAATTCTCATTGGTAGCATTCACTGCCTTAACCACAAAACCATCTCTTCCTGCAATTCCCTTCCTCATTCACTACATACCTTCCAACTTCCACAACAAACAAGGCAAGGGTCTTACAGACAACAGCCTTCTTTACTACACAACCCTGATTACCCTAAGTACGACCCATCCTGTGTATGAGGCAAGGGTCCTGTGGAAAAAAATGTGGTCAAGTCATTGAGGGCTAACCTAATACCTATATACAAGGAATACAAATTAATGTTGCATGGGCAAAACCATATTTCTGACTGACAGTTTTTGCCAGTGGTTTTCAGAGATATTTACTGATAGAGAAATAATGTAACTCAAGAATCTTGAGTTTCATTCCAAGTTTTGAAGATGAGTATGCTCAAATGTGTGCTACAGACCCTTCTGCTTCTGTCCCCACTAGCCTCCCACTTCTTCCATTCTCCAGTGTCTCCTTTTCTCTGTTCCCCTGCTTCTATACCACCCTGTTCCATTTCCCCTAGCCAGGTCCTGCTTCTCACCCCTCTCTATCTGAGTCAACTTGCTTTCTCCTCCTCCATACTGCCTCGGCATCAGTAGGGGAGTACTGGAAACACAGGAGACACACTCTGGCCTGGTCTAAACCTAAAACTGAAGTTGATCTAGCCACATTCTTTAGAGGTGTGAAAAGGTGAAGCTGTAACAAAGCGGCCTTTGGCGGGACACTACTGAGAGTATCAATTCAGGACAAATTGCTTAGAGCAGGGCAGTCACAGCCCAAGGTTGGTGGTCCTTCACTACTAAGGCACACCAAACCAGCCAAACAGAGAGAACTTCGTTGTTATCTAACCAGAAGTCATACAAGCAATTCCCTCAGACACTCCAGTTTCCCAGTATCACCACCAGCACCACTCCTTATGGGGATGAATGGTTATGAAAACCAATACCCCAGTAAAAGAAAAAAGGTTCTTCCGATCCCAAAGGACCAAGCCCCAGACCCAGGTCAATATACAAGTCAGATCTTACCCACAAATCACGCTGTTGCCAATCCTTTAGAATCTAAAATCTAAAGATTTATTCATAAAAAGAAAGAAATATAGATGAGTGTTAAAATTGATTAAATGGAATCAAATACATACAACAATTGCAAAGTTTTTAATTCAGGCTTGTTTCAGGCTTGATGGGATTACTGCTGATTTAAATCAATCAAGTCTCTGGAGTACAAACATCCCAGCTTGGATGGGTCATTCAGTCCTTTGTTCAGAGCTTCAGTTTCAAGCAGAGTTCCTCCAGGTTAGAAGCAGGATTGAAGACCTAATGGAGGGGTTTCCAGGGCCTTTTATATCCTCTGCCATGTGGAAGAACCCCTTTGTTCTTACTGTGGAAAATCAAAGCAGCAAGATGGAGTTTGGAGTCACATGTCCCTGCATTACTCAGTTCTTTACAGGTAGAGCAGCCATTACTCACATGCTACCTTGAACGTCTCCAGGAAGGCTCCTCAGATGTGGATTGGTGTCTCCCAAGGTCCATTGTCAGTTAAGTGTTTCTTGATTGGGCACTTAATCTGAAGATTTTTTTCTCAAGAAGCTAATCAAATGCTTCACTAATGCTACTTAGAATCAAACACATTGAGATACAAGTACATAGCCCATATTCATAACTTCACATACAAAAATGATACACACATACAGACAGCATAATCATAACCAGCAAATTACAACCTTTTCATAGGCACCTTACTTGACCTCCTTTGTACAAGATTTGGTGCAACTATAGGACCTTGGTTGCTACAATGATTTATACAGTCACAGTTCATGTCAATAATGTCACAGAAGCCAACCTAAGCAACACTGTAAGCACCACTAGGTTGATGGTAAATGTTTGTGTCAACCTAGGTACCACCTCTCAAGGGGGTGAATTTACTACAGTGATGGGAAAAACCCCTTATGTCACTCTAATATAATATATGGAGATATACCTATCTCAGAGCTGGAAGGGACCTTGAAAGGTCATCGAGTCCAGTCCCCTGCCTTCACAGTAGGACCAAGTACCATCCCTGACAGATTTTTTGCCCCCAATTCCCTAAATGGCCCCCTCAAGGATTGGGCTCACAACCCTGGGTTTAGTAGGCCAATGCTCAAACCACTGAGCTATCCTCCCCATCCCTGATGCTATAATGGTGTTGCTGTACTGTGCTACTTCAGTGCTTGTAATGTAAGACTTACCTTCCCTGTTCTCAGTTTCACCACCCAGCACAATAATGACCTGGCAGTCAGAAAAAATTGCAAAAAAAGTTTGCTTCACCCCAGAGTGGAGCAGTGCTCAGTAGAAATGGAATGTTCACAGCATTTGGCTGCCAGCCTTTAACAAACCTCTACTGAGAATATGCAAATGGATTTTTATAGGTTTACAGCTCAGAAGTTTGAGTTGATTTTCACGGGGGCAGTATAAAGGAACCTCTCTGCCACAGGGTGATCTTCCTCCACATTTCACATCCTTGCTCCAAAGCATGGATATGCTAGAGCGTCTCAAATAGTTGTAAGAATTTTAATCGAAACCATTTATTTTCCTCTAGTTCACAGAAACAGCTGAACTATTTTTGCTCGCATGTAAAAATAAATAAATAGAGGGGAGGGAAACTGTATTAACACTGTTTAATCATATACCATCACTACAAAATATTAAACTGGACAAGCAACTTTTAGCTTTCTCTTTAAAAAGGAAAAACTAACGTTTAGGAAGTGTAGAAATAGGCAGTTAAGGTTACCCAAACAACATCAGTCATGCCCCTGTACTACATTAAAGGATCCTATCCAGCATACCTTTAAACTTTGTGAGATGTGGTCTAGGTCAGTCACTCTGGGGAGAAGGCAAGGAATGGTCTTATGGTTAGGGCACAAGATTAAGCTCAGCTCTTTGTTCCATTCCTAGTACTGTCATAGGGCTTCCTGTGTGGCTTTGGATAAGTCACTTAACCTCTGTTCATCATTTTCTCTCTCTAAAAAATAGGAATTATTCTTTGCTTCTCAGGAGTGTTGGGAGACTAAGTTCATTCACATTTGTGAAGTATTCAGGTATTACGATACTGAGTGCCAAAAAAATGTTTGTAAATAAATACAAGAGAAAATAAATGCATTTTGAAAGTTTAATGAGTTTTCAAAAATCAGCAGTTATCTCAAAATTGGAAAAGATAATTAGTTTGGTAAAGCTTGCATATAGATTGTAATAAATGTGAAGCACATGTTTTTATATATACACGTGTCTTCAATCCTACATGTGATTTTTCACCACTACACTACCTTCTGTTCTCACCAAGTAATTTACGCAATTCAGGACTTGGTATTTAAGTGTCTGTAAATACTGTAAACAAGATGGTTATAATTTATATGTCTAGCAATACTTTCAGAGGAAAATGTACCTTTGGTGATCAGCATAGAACAATTGTCCTCTGTGTGCTTTTTGATTATGGAGTGGTTGTGTGTGTTTACTTCTTTGAAGACAGCCTATATTATGTGGGAAATTCAGTCTAACTTCATGGATTTTATTAAAACATGATTTACTGGAAGTAGAGAAAGTCATATCAAAACAATACAATGGTATGAATGTTTATGTAGCCTTAACTTGATAAAGTTAATCTAAGCAGGGTCTGATACACCTCTACCCTGATATAACGCTGTCCTCAGGAGCCAAAAAATCTTACCACATTATAGGTGAAACCGCGTTATATTGAACTTGCTTTGATCCGCCGGCGCGCGCCCCCCCCCTCCTCCGGAGCTCTGCTTTACCGCGTTATATCCGAATTCGTGTTATATCGGGGTAGAGGTGTATATAGGTAAGAAATGAGAAAATTGAAAATTGAAAATTACCTGCTTGCAACTTTATGGTACTGTGTTAGTCACTTGAGTGCCACTCCGCTAAGCTGCAACAATGCCCCCTTGTCTTAGGCAGATGTCCCCTATAGATAGAACTTTGAAGTGAGACTGTATTATCATATTGACATGGAGTTCACAGGTGCACTTATCTTGGAGGGAAAAAATTGGTTCCTTTTGGCCTGGGCAAAGAAGTGTTTGGTTTCATTTTTCTATAAAGATCATTTGTACTTGTTCCAGCTGAAACTAATTAAAACAAATGGTCATGCAACACCGTCAGTCAAGTCAATGGAAGCCTAATTAGTATCCAGAAGGATTTCAGCCAAGAAACATGGAGATGCCTGAGGGGTGGGAGGTGAAAATGGTGTTTTGTTCTCTCGTACACCCTTAAACAAAGATACAGTGCTCCTATTTTCTAATAATTTTCTCTGAAGAATTATTTCTTCTCTATATCAAATATAAATTGTTGACAGATGAAGGTTGATCTGTCACAGAAGCTAGGAGCCATGTTGATTAGCCATGAAAACAGATGCAATACATTTTCTACTAGATGGTTATATTCAGTCACTCATAGAATTATGAATAAGAGAGCCTAGTAAACTGTGGTGTTAATTTTGCTGGTCACTGATAAAGTGACCCTATGTTTCACTCTGTGGCTCCTGTAATATATAGTTTCTGGTTGCTGTTGAGACAGGTTTGTCTACATGGTGGTTTTAAACCAGATCAAATTGAGTTTATCTGGTTTGAAAATGCTTACATACACATGACCCAGTCCATCATTGTGGATTAACTCTGCATTTATCTGGAGTACTCTTACAAAGTGGACTTGGTTTGCTTCAAATTGAATTAGTTTGGTCTATTGTTTGTGTGGATGTAACTCCTGCACATCACTTTTTGCATGCTTCCAAGTTATCTCACAGTGCTTTGCAGGGTGACTTACAGATGTCTGTTTTCCTGTGTGCTCTCCCTGCTCTGGTGTCAAGTTCCCAGGACAACACTACTCCCCCAAGTTTAAAAGCTGGCCCAGGGTCAGCTATGGCCCACTTGCTCCTAATCCCAGTCTATAAGCATTCTTGTGATACAAATGCAATAACATACCGGAAACCCCACAGCATGCCTTGTGCAGCTGCTTGGAGCCTTGCTGAGCTCCTGGATCTCATTGCCATCTGGGAAAAGTGTCTTTTCAGGAAACTCTTGTGGCCAGCGACCGAAAAAATACTTTTCTTTGGACATTGCAAAACAGGTGTCTGTGAGTGGTCACAACCAGGATGTTGACCAGTGCTAGATAAAGAACAAACAGCTCAGGAGAAAATACATTGAAACAAGGGACAAAGGAGACAGTCCAGCAGGGTACATGTGACCTGTCAGGTTTTTGATGACTTGGACAGTATTCTACAAAATTCAAGCACAACTCACCCCAGGCACAATTTTGAGCCTTCTGCCCTCACATCACCCTCACCTGAGGCCAACTGGCAAAATCCATCAGGGGCTGAGCAGGAGGATGCCAGAGAGGAGCTGTCCACTGACAACCAGGATCTTTTTGGGACTCAGGACCTTGACGACAGCCAGCTGGAAAGCCAGCCCTAGACCAGCCCTACTGCATCTGATCCTGATTCTTGCCCTGCATCAGCTGAGCCAAGTCCAGGCCAGGACCATAGAGGCAGATTCCCTGGAAAGAACCTCAGCATGTTAGTATCTATAATTCATTATTTTTTATTATTGTGCTATACTGGCATTGTGGCTTCAGTTCTGGTGCCCCAGGACCTAAGTTCCTTCTAAGCTTCATGGCTGCGCAGCTGCCTATTAAGCCGCAAAGGGGCTCAGGGCTGCGGCGGGGAGGGATGCTTCTTTCCCAGCACGGACCTGCTGCAGCGGGCGGGGAGAGGCGCCCCTCCTAGCCAGCACGGACCTGTCCCAAACTTGCTGCGGCTGGGAGAGAAGAGCCCCTCCCTCGGCCCAAGCCCACCAGAGCTGCTGGGGAGAGGAGTCCCTCACCCGGCCTCGAGCTGTTGTGGTGAGAGAGAGAGATGGGGGGAGTCTTCTCTCCCCACCGCAGCTCCGGGACAGCCTGCACCCCAAACCCCTCATCCCCAGCCCCACCCCCCAGCCAGAGCCCTCACCTCCCCCCACACCTCAGCCCTCTGCCCCAGCCCTGAATCCCCTCCCACACTCTGAACCCCTTGGCCCCACCCCCACCACATGAATTTTGTTATGTGCACCAAAATGAAGGTGATGTATTGGTGCACATAACAAAATTCATTCCACACATGGATGTAAAAAATTAGAGGGAACACTGCGCCAGGACCGCTGCCATTGTAGGTGGATGTGAGCAAGGAGCCCTTCAGAGTATCCAGCCCTCACCTCCCTCCCTCAACCCATGCTATCTGTTCAGCTCCACCTGCCCCCTGCATGTTTTCAAAATGGCAGCTGCTCCACCTGGCAATCGGCCTCTGCGACATGCTAATGCCACAGCTATCAATTGTTTACAGGTCTATGGCGTGGAGGGCAATTTTGCCCATCTGCCTGTTTTCCTTTCCATCATCTGTCCTGAGAGGTGGAACACCCCCTCCCCCTTTCTGCTGTCTCAAAATGGGGGCTGCCATCATGGTGCAGCTGCAGTCTTACACCACACCACCATCATCTCCTCCAGCAGATTCAAATAACAAAAGCATTCATTTGGGCAAAAGTCAACAGTTTACTGAGACAGTGGTTATGGGAGAAGAAGTTTGGTTAGTGTTCATAGTGTTTGGTTAGTGAGAGAGAAATTCATATTGCATACCTGAGTAAAGGTGTAAACAATACTACTCTCTGCTGAGATATAAATGACCTGTGACACGCATTCAAGCTGACAATCATTACAGGACTCTGTCTGTTTTTCTCTGCACTTTCTCCATGTTTGCAAGAGAGATACAGCAGAACTGAATACTGAGGATTTGCTCCATTTGTTTTGTTTTGCACATGATAGTGCATAGCTGTGCGCCCCCCTCCTTGGTATAGCTTGCAAGGCCCTCCCACTCCTGCACACGTCTAGGGGGCCTATCCCGGTTGAAAAACTTCACAGTACACCTCTACCTCGATATAACGCTGTCCTCGGGAGCCAAAAAATCTTACCGCGTTATAGGTGAAACCGCGTTATATTGAACTTGCTTTGATCCACCGGAGTGTGCAGCCCCGCCCCCCCGGAGCACTGCTTTACCGTGTTATATCCGAATTCGTGTTATATTGGGTAGCATTATATCGAGGTAGAGGTGTATATCTTGCTGGTCTGCCTCTTGCCTTTTTTAATAAAACCATTCTGTACTTCCTAGTCACTTACCTCAGCACAACATTGAGAGCCTAAAGGGGATGTCGAGGGGATTACTATCCAGTTCATCCCCATGCCCCGCCATAAATCTCCTTTAACTCATATCATAAAATGCTTCTAGTGCACAAACACAATGGGAACATAACTCCAAGCCCTTCACCCCCAAACAGCATATACAGAAATCCCAATGCACCAAGCACCCTCCTTCTCCTCACATGTAGATCATTTACCATCTGAGAGATTCTCCCAAGACTGGGAAGAGTCTCAGGGAGCTAATCACATGTAGCTATATAAAAAATGTTACCATGGCCAGTCTGGAATATGAACAGCAAGCAATTCTTTTTTCCAACTCCCACAGCACCTGCAATGGCCAGACTCTCAAGGACAGGGTCTCTATGTGCTGCTGAGATGCTGGCTAACCTGAAGAGGTGAGGGGGGAAGACTCAGACTTAGAAATTTTCAGAATTCATGGCAGAGTCCCAGAGGAAAACCAGATTGTCTGAGAAGTGGAAGCTGTATATGAGGACCCAGAGAGAGAAAGAAATGCAGTTCTCCCAGGAGATTGTAGCATTGGGCAAGGACAGCATGGAAAAAGACAGGGAGCTGTAGTGGTAACTCATGGATGCCATTTTGAGCCAGAATATGCTATCCTCCAAAACATGCTCTTGCTTGGCCAGCAGGTCCTGCAATCATGGACCCAGCTGAGTCCATCAGCCTATGGGCAATACTGGCTTCTGGGACCAGCAGCAACTCCTTCCCACCAAACTACCCCCAGCAGTGCTCCTGATGCTATTCTCCTCTCAGAACCAACCTCTGGGCACCAAGAACTCTACACCTGAAAGCCGAGCTCTTTTGAGCCCTGCAATGCCCCTGAAATCTTTGAGCCACAATACTCGACTGAAGAACCCTCGCCGAGAAGAGCCAGATGGAAGTCATATACACATCTGTAACTTTAACTCCCTCCCTCCCCAGTTTTTTTCTATTTGCAGTGTTCTTATTTTTGTACTTTCAGTTCTGTTTGCACTATTGCTTTGATTAAAAGTTGTCTTTATTAGTTGGTAAATTAGTAGATTGTTTACATTTATTTGCAAAATATATATTTTTCCATTGGTTTCATAAAACCTTTATTTTGGGTTTATCGTTCTTTAATAATAAAAACAGCTTACAACGCATCCATTATGTGTCATCATTGCATTTAATTGAAATTTATTTAAATAAAGCTGAAATAATTCATAGGGTTTTACAAAAGTAACTAGGGAACGTTTCACTTCCATCACCCATACACAGCACCCTAGTGCTCACAATGTATCTTTCCCAACTCTCCCCTCCACATGCTAACATGCTCAGGCATAAGACTCAAAATACGAATAATAGGCATCCCCATCAGCATTCCCCTGGGCGTTAGCATTTTCTGTGGGATGCCTAGCTGGCTGCTTGAACTTCCAAGCAAGTCTCCATACCTCTGTCTCCCGCCCACCAAGAACACTTTCTCCCTTACTCTCACAAATATCCTGTAGAACACAACATGCAGTTATAATGGTCAGAATGTTTTTTCTGCCACTTTCAACCTATTCTGTGAACAGTGCCATCTGCCATCCAGCGGCAACTCTAGATTTAGTCCTGAGTGGAGCGCAGGAGCTGGTCCAAGAGGTAACTATAACAGGACCGCTTGGAAATAGTGACCATAATACAATAGCATTCAACATCCCTATGGTGGGAAGAACATCTCAACAGCCCAACACTGGCATTTAATTTCAAAAGGGGGAACTATGCAAAAATGAGGGGGTTAGTTAAACAGAAGTTAAAAAGTACAGTGACTAAAGTGAAATCCCTGCAAGCTGCATGGGCGCTTTTTAGAGACACCATAATAGAGGCCCAACTTCAATGTATACCCTGAATTAAGAAACACAGTAAAAGAACTAAAAAAGAGCCACCGTGGCTTAACAACCAAGTAAAAGAAGCAGTGAGAGATAAAAAGACTTCCTTTAAAAAGTGGAAGTCAAATCCTAGTGAGGCAAATAGAAAGGAGCATAAACGCTGCCAGATTAAGTGCAAGAACGTAATAAGAAAAGCCAAAGAGAAGTTTGAAGAACGGCTAGCCAAAAACTCCAAAGGTAATAACAAAATGTTTTTTAAGTATAAGAAGCAGGAAGCAGGAAGCCTGCTAAACAACGAGTGGGGCCCCTTGATGATCGAGATACTAAAGGTGCGCTTAAAGACGATAAAGTCATTGCGGAGAAACTAAATGGATTCTTTGCTTCAGTCTTCACGGCTGAGGATGTTAGGGAGATTCCCAAACCTGAGCCGGCTTTTGTAGGTGACAAATCTGAGGAACTGTCACAGACTGAAGTGTCACTAGAGGAGGTTTTGGAATTAATTGACAAACTGAACATTAACAAGTCACCGGGACCAGATGGCATTCACCCAAGAGTTCTGAAAGAACTCAAATGTGAAGTTGTGGAACTATTAACTAAGGTTTGTAACCTGTCCTTTAAATCGGCTTCTGTACCCAATGACTGGAAGTTAGCTAATGTAACGCCAATATTTAAAAAGGGCTCTAGAGATGATCCCGGCAATTACAGACCGGTAAGTCTAACGTCGGTACCGGGCAAATTAGTTAAGAATAAAATTGTCAGACACATAGAAAAACAAACTGTTGAGCAATAGTCAACATGGTTTCTGTAAAGGGAAATTGTGTCTTACTAATCTATTAGATTTCTTTGAAGGGGTCAACAAACATGTGGACAAGGGGGATCCAGTGGACATAGCGTACTTAGATTTCCAGAAAGCCTTTGACAAGGTCCCTCACCAAAGGCTTTTACGTAAATTAAGTTGTCAAAGGATAAAAGGGAAGGTCCTTTCATGGATTGAGAACTGGTTAAAAGACCGGGAACAAAGGGTAGGAATTAATGGTAAAAGCTCAGAATGGAGAGGGGTAACTAGTGGTGTTCCCCAAGGGTCAGTCCTCGGACCAATCATATTCAATTTATTTATAAATGATCTGGAGAAAGGGGTAAACAGTGAGGTGGCAAAGTTTGCAGATGATACTAAACTGCTCAAGATAGTTAAGACCAAAGCAGACTGTGATGAACTTCAAAAAGATCTCACAAAACTAAGTGATTGGGCAACAAAATGGCAAATGAAATTTAATGTGGATAAATGTAAAGTAATGCACATTGGAAAAAATAACCCCAACTATACATACACTATGATGGGGGCTAATTTAGCTACAACAAGTCAGGAAAAAGATCTTGGAGTCATCGTGGATAGTTCTCTGAAGATGTCCGCGCAGTGTGCAGAGGCGGTTAAAAAAAGCAAACAGGATGTTAGGGATCATTAAAAAGGGGATAGAGAATAAGACTGAGAATATATTATTGCCCTTATATAAATCGATGGTACGCCCACATCTCGAATACTGCGTACAGATGTGATCTCCTCATCTAAAAAAAAGATACTGGCACTAGAAAAGGTTCAGAAAAGGGCAACTAAAATGATTAGGGGTTTGGAACGGGTCCCATATGAGGAGAGATTAAAGAGGCTAGGACTCTTCAGCTTGGAAAAGAGGAGACTAAGGGGGGATATGATAGAGGTATATAAAATCATGAGTGATGTGGAGAAAGTGGATAAGGAAAAGTTATTTACTTATTCCCATAATACAAGAACTAGGGGTCACCAAATGAAATTAATAGGCAGCAGATTTAAAACACATACAAGGAAGTTCTTCTTCACGCAGCGCACAGTCAACTTGTGGAACTCCTTACCTGAGGAGGTTGTGAAGGCTAGGACTATAACAGCGTTTAAAAGAGAACTGGGTAAATTCATGGAGGTTAAGTCCATTAATGGCTATTAGCCAGGATGGGTAAGGAATGGTGTCCCTAGCCTCTGTTTGTCAGAGGATGGAGATGGATGGCAGGAGGGAGATCACTTGATCATTGCCTGTTGGTCCACTCCCTCTGGGGCACCTGGCATTGGCCATTGTCGGTAGACAGGATACTGGGCTAGATGGACCTTAGGTCTGACCCGGTACGGCCGTTCTTATGCCTTTCACATGGCCAAATGCATACTCAACCACCATTCTCCAACTTCTCAGGCAATAGTGTTTTTTCCTTCTGTCCACCCCCAGAACTTAATAGGCGTTCACTCCCTCACTCTGTAACGCTCCCCATTAACACTTTTTTTTCCCTTGGGGACTTCCTTAGTTCCTCATCCCCAGAATTGCTCAATGACTGGAGTCCACTTGGATTATACTAACTGGACTGGGAGAGAACAATGAAAGTGAAGTAGATTGGGGAGAGGAATGTGCTCATTATAGATCCAGTTCAGCAAGCTAGTTACAGATGTGCCTAACTTAGGTCCCATTTGACTTCATTGGGACTATTAATGTGCTTAGTTAGGCACATGCTTAAGTATCTTGCAGACTCAAGACCAAAGTGCTGCATAACTGGAAGGTAGCTGTTATGTAATTTAAGTACACCGCTACCTCAATATAACGCTACCCGATATAACACAAATTTGGATATAACGCGATAAAGCAGTGCTCTGGGGGCAGAGGGGGGCGGGGCTGCGCACTCCGGTGGATCAAAGCAAGGTCAATATAACGCGGTTTCACCTATAACGCGGTAAGATTTTTTGGCTTCCGAGGACAGCGTTATATCGAGGTAGAGGTGTATAACATGCCACACAGAATGTGGGACTTGGCTTTGAATAGTGCAAATCTAATTGGGAAAATTGTTGATCTTTACTGATGTCATATATGATGTCTCCTGGATCCATTTAGGCTCTGATGCTCTTCAACCTCTATATAAGGGGTAGGCAACCTATGGCACGCATGCCAAAGGCGGCACACAAGCTGATTTTCAGTGGCACTCACACTGCCCGGGTCCTGTCCACCGGTTGGGGGGCTCTGCATTTTAATTTAATTTTAAATGAAGCTTCTTAGACATTTAAAAACCTTATTTACTTAACATACAACAATAGTTATATATTATAGACTTAAAAAAAGAGACCTTCTAAAAACATTAAAAAGTATTACTGGCACGCGAAACCTTAAATTAGAGTGAATAAATGAAGACTCGGTACATCACTTCTGAAAGGTTGCCCACCCCTGCTCTATGTGATGGTTGCTTACTTGCCTGCTGGAGGTTGCAGCAGCTCACCATGACCTCCTTTCCACCAGGAAGACAATAGGAGACCAGTGCAGCCCCTGTATGGAGAGGGTCTGGTTACGTCCATATTCAATGCATCCCTGGTCATCATATATGCTAAGGACAACTGAGTAAACTGAAAGCTCTTCCCCCATGCAGAAGCATAGCCACTCTCCAAGGTAAATCTTCCTTTAGAACAAGGAGTCCAGTTGGCATGGGGAGATAATTTACAACTTCTTTTTACAGTTTGGATGAATCTCGCCTAACAGGGTAAGGAGTATAAGGAGTGATAATTCTCTCATTATGGGTCCTTGGAACATTCCACAATCCAGATGAAGTTCTGAAGACTTACCAGTGCTGATAGACAAATTGCCTAGTGTCAGCTAAATAAGAATGAAACCATTGAACAAGAGAACAAAAGCCAAGTATATTTGTTATATTTCACTAATAGTGATTGGTCAGCCATTTCAGAATCTTTACTCAGCGCAGAGACCTAACATGAAATTTAATAAACATCACATATAACTTTAAGCACAGCTGAATTAGTGGAATGGTTATCTCTAGGGCCCTACCAAATTCACAGCCGTGAAAAATGCATCACAGATGTGAAATCTGGTCTACCCTATACAATACAGATTTCACAGGGGAGACAAGCGTTTCTCAGACTAGGGGTCCTGACCCAAAAGGCGGTTGCGGGGGGATTGCAAGGTTATTGTAGGGGGTTGTAGTATTACCACCCTTACTTCTGCACTGCCTTCAGAGCTGGGTGGCCGGAGAATGGTGGCTGCTGGCTGGATGCCCAGCTCTGAAGGCAGCAGCACAGAAGTAAGGGTAGCAATACCATCCCATGCCATCCTTCTGCACTGCTGCTAGCAGTGGCGCTGCCTTCTGAGCTGGGCTCCTGGCCAGCAGCTACTGCTCTCCAGCTGCCCAGCTCAGAAGGCAGCACCACCGCCAGCAGCTGGACAGAAGTCAAGGTTGCCATACCACGATCCCCCTACAATAACCTTGTGACCCCCCCCCCCCACACACACACACTACCCCTTTTTGCATCAGGACCCCTACAGTTACAACACTGTGAAATTTCAGATTTAAATATCTGAAATAATGAAATTTATTATTTTTAAATTCCTATGACTATGGAATTGCCCAAAATGCACCATGAATTTGGGATGGCCCTAGTTATCTCTAAACAATTAAGATTTTCCTCGTATCAAAAATGTTATGACTTGTGAATTTACTTATTTCTCAATCATTTTAGATTCCAGTGGAAATAATGAAATTGGTTAATACTTTATTAATGTAGATTTCTCTTCTTGCCCCATAGGAAGTGGAACTGTGAGTATTAATGCACAAATGTTTATATGGTGAAGTTTACTAAATACTATTTAATCCTTGAAAGTGATAAATACATATCAGACCTTATAATTTGGTTTGGAAAACATTTGTTTTAAATTTGTGTCCAAAATGTGCTAATTCTGGATTTGTATTTCAGGTTTTTTGCTATTTGTTTGTTAGTCTAGTCATTTGAAAACACAGGTAATGCTTGATTTAGAAAATAAAGTCTTGGCATTCAAATGTGTTGCATTGTTGAACTCAGGTACTTTCTTGCCCTCTTCTAGTTTTTCCTCTCTTAACTAGTTGCTGTGCAATACCATATGCTAAAAATACTATTATGAAAGCTAAAAGGCTGAGGAACTGTGTCAGAGAGATAAGGAAGGAACTGTGGCTTTCACAAGGGAGTGTCAGTTACCTTAAATTGAGTATATGACTGATAATGCTTTGTACTTTTGGTAGCCTACTTAGTTCAGACATGCTTTTCAGTGGCAGATAATCTTTTGGGCAGTGCAGTCCCAAATTCCAAGTAATACTTTAAAAAAAAAAAAGAATCTAGGAGAAAAAATACCCTCAAAAAACTCAAAGCTATATATTTGTGGAAATTCTCGTTCCCAACAGTCAAAGCAGTCGCTTCACTTACAAAACAGACCTTAAAACAGGGAACTCCTCAGCCATTCAAAACATTGTACTTCTGTTTCCTTAACAAAGGTCAGGCGCGATACAAAGAAGTCATTTTGGAAATAGATAGCCAAAGAGGAGAAATCCTCTTCCTGTCCCCCAAGCAGCCATGATGCAGAGGAGAAAAACAGTGGTCAGGTTACTTTATGGGTCTCAAAACATAGTTGGCAAAAAAAATTTCCCCAAAGAACAATTTTAATAAAATATGTCAAGGGTGTGTATATGTACATACTCTGGTGAATTTTAGATTACTGTGAAGTACTTTCTAATGTGTCTGTCTGCCACTGCCCTCTACTGGCTAGAATTAGAACTGCTGAGTTGTATGTCATATGCCGTATACTTCTAACACCTCTCCTCGAGCTCAAGCTGTAAGAGTATGTGTTTTGGAGCAGAGTACTATGCCTAGTGTTCCTGGGAAGATTTCAGTAGCCATAATATTCCTCACAGTGACTGACAACTGGGAAATCCTAGATGGCCACAGCTTTGTTACAGTATTTTTAATATAAATATCAGGGCTTCAAAATTGATACAATTTTCTGTCTGATAAAGATCTCACAGAGCAGACCAAAAGGACTAAAACAAAATATCCACTAAATCACACATTATTTGCCCTATAGGTTGCATTAATAAGTGACGTTTCATCATAATGATGTAACATTGTAAAAACACAAAGCCACGCAACATGTGCTGACACTGCCAAAATATATGCAGAAAACACTGATGGCGAGATCTCAGAAGCTTTGGCATTTGTGAATGGGTTGGCTAATCATTCAACAGCATAGATATTTATATGAATCTATAGCAATTCCCACCATGCTCCATGGCTCTCTGACACACAGCCACCTTGCCCCCCAACAGTCACTCTTTGCGGTAGGAGAACTGCTGGGCAGATGCCCTCCTCAGGCATTAGGGAAAGGCAACAGACTTACTCCCCCTCCCATGGCTTTGGTAGTCTACTCACCCTGCTGCCTCCTCTCCGAGGTTTTTCTTTCTCACTTCGCTACTCAAATTGGCCTGCACTCTGGACAGTGCCTTACAGATATGTGGAATGAAAACCTCTGGGCCCTGATTCTCCTCTGTGACATACAGCAGCATCGCTCCACTGACTTCAATGGACCTATTCTCAGTTTATATCAGTGTGAGAGGAGAATTGGGCCCTTAGTTGGAGCTAAGTTTGAGTTCTGTTGCCTGCTGTAGCTTACTCACGATCTTCCAGCTGCTGCTCTGAGCTAATGATTACCTGAATATAACTGCTTAGGTAAAGCTAATGAGCTAGTAAGGCACAAGCAATCTGACCTAGGTAAGTAACTACTGTAGTTAGCAATCAATTCCAAATTCATCATGATTGCTTAATCTGGGCCAGGACATTGACATTGTGCAACATGGGCTGTGTTCCTCAGTGAGCTAGGGAGCCAGGATCACTAACATCATCAGCTATGTCCAGCATAAAAGATACCAGAGAATAACAAAAGCAAAACATAAACCCAGCCTTCAAGAAATTGCATGTAAATGCAGCTGAAAAGAGGACTAAGAGAGGACTCAAAACCTGCCCAGTGCAACAGATTTAGTTCAAACAAGAATACTGTAAAATCTTAATGTAGATCAGTGACTCTCAACCTTTCCAGACTACTGTACCCCTTTCAGGAGTCTGATTTCTCTTGTATACCCCCAAGTTTCACCTCACTTAAAAACTACTTGCTTGCAAAATCAGACATAAAAATACAAAAATGCCACAGCACACTATTGCTGAAAAATTGCTTACTTTCTATTTTTACCATATAATTATAAAATAAATCAATTGGAATATAAATATTCACTGTACATTTCAATGTATAGTATATTGAGCAGTATAAACAAGTCATTGTCTATGAAATTTTAGTTTGTACTGACTTCGCTAATGCTTTTTATGTAGCCTGTTGTAAAACTAGGCAAATATCTAGATGAGTTGATGTACCCCCTGGAAGATGTCTGTGTACCCTCAGGAGCAGGCGTATCCCTGGTTGAGAGCCACTGATGTAGATGATATCCTGAGCTTCTCAAAGGAAAAACTGTTCCATTCTGAACCCCACTACAATAGAAAGCAGACTTTTTACCTAAGTAGAATCCATCTTTATGAGTGACAGAGGTCTCTGAACCTGCCCAGGAAGCTAGTTGTCAGCCATCTTGTAAGTGGCAAAAACAATGCAAACAAGCCCTACCAAGTGTGCCTAGAGGAAACCAAACATTCTGCATGTTGGAACAGTTAAACCTGGGTAGAAAAGAAAATGAGAGAGAAAAAAAGGATAAACTACAATTCAGTAATTTCAATACAAAAATAGAATGCAAAGAACATAAATCAGACAATAAAAAGAAACTGAAGGGGAAACTGAGAGCAGCAGGGCTCCCATCAGTCCTCAAATTTGACACACTGAAGAATGGATTCAGTATTTTGAAAACTGCTGGAGAGCACCAAACTTTTGAGATGATTCCAGAAAGTGAGCCATGTACATGCACTATGTAATGCAGCAGTCACACTGGTCTTTGCTAGACCTGAAACTGGAAATGAATATGCAATGCCTAGGTAGAGTGCAGCTGGAAAAGGAGGTGATTACACCTGTGGAGATTTCCTCTACATGGTGGAAGTTCTCTGTTGGCATCTCTAGCTCCTTTAAAGCCACTTTGTGTCACAAACATGAAGCAAAATGGCCTCAGTGGAGTAGAGCATCTGGCCCACTGGAATTACTATTGACCAACTGTTTCAGTGATACCCAAAACCTTCTCAACAGCACTGAGAAAATCAAAAGCTTCCAATAAAGCTACCTGCTGATGTCAGTGTACCACCAGTCACTTAGAGCCACCTGATTCCATTTCAAAACGTGAAAAATATGGAACAAAAAGCTTGAATATACTGAAGAACTGGAGATCATGGAAAAAGTAAATAGACACACATTGTGGGCAGCTCGGATTTGTTATTTAACATTTATATTGCAGTAGTGCCTAGAATTCAACAAGGTAGAATGAAAAGTCATTGGAGAAGGGGGACTGGGTCTCCTACATTTTGAGTAAATGCTTTAACCATCAGGCTATAGAGTCATGCTCACTCTCATGCTGAGTCATTTGGGCAAGAGAGAGACAGAGCAAGAGCACAAGCATGAGCATGATTGTATAGCCTTGTGTTTAGAGCAGTCAGGGTTATGGGAGACCCAGGATCCAGTCCCCGAGCTCCAATGACTCATTATTTATCCAGAGTGCAACAGCTTCAACAGGAGAGACTGAGGGAATCTCACATCAGAATATCTCATAGCCTAGTGGTTAGAGCACTCTATTAAGCGGCATCTGATCCCTGTTCAAATCCACTCTCCCTATCAGGCAGAGGGGAGACTTGGACCACAATGCTTTGTTTGATACTGAGTGTCGCAATGCCTAACTCCTTTTGTGCATGCAGATCTTGCTGTCTAGAAGAGTAAGTGCAAAACCCAAGAAACTCAGAACATGTGTGGACATGAGTCTTCCTAAAACTGCAGTTCTCTAGTTGCTGTATATCTCATCCATAGAACTACACTTTTCTTCAACCTTGAGCACAATTCTTGATATCACCAGCTGGAGCTTGCACCACCATCAACTATGCACAGGGCTCACTGTCAGCATCTGCTCTGCTGCTGAAGTGTTCCAGAACACAGTGCAGCCTGTTGTGCAAGGCAACCCTGCAGTAAAAACATTTCAGCGATGACAACATACATGACATGATACGTTGTGAGGCCAATGACAAATAATTTAAAGCAGAGTTTAAGAGACTTCAGCAGATGAACCTCACTCTAAATCAAGACACATATGAGTTCCATAAAACCTCATTAGGGTTTTTTGACCTTACGTTTTTCTGCAGCTGGCATAGCACCAGATCCTAACAAGATAGCAGCCATCAAAAGCTTGTCAGCAACACCACAGAATTCCAATGAAGTACGCAGCCTCCTGTAATGTTCAACTATTTTCCATGCTTCGTTCTTGACTGTGTGACACTAGTTCATACAGTGGCTGAGCCATCTCCTGGTTATCCTCTATGAATGGTCATGAACTTGCCTCACTTACTTCTTCACAAAAGGTTATCCCATTACTTGACAAAAAATTCTCTCTATCTTGGAGGTCATCTCTGTTTATGAACCAACATTTCTCTGCCAAGATTTTGCAAACTTTGCCCAGGATTTCGATTTCCATAACAGGAACATGATTTCTGATTGGCCCCCAGTAAATGTGGAAGCTGAGCACTTCATGAACATTTTACAAAAAAGCCACCAGTTTCTGTATTAGAAGGAAAACCTGGAAACAGAATTATACAAGTTTCTCTGAAACACGGTTTCTGTTGCACAGTCATTATGCATCAGACTGCCAAACTTTGCATCTCAGCCAACAACTGCACTATTTGGACACTATGGGCGCAGTATAAGAACCTGATTAGAATAGAATCACCATCACAATGGCCTTCTCTATGTTGGGAAGATGCATTGTATTAAAAAACATGTTAATTAGCACAAGTTTGACTTTACAGTGTACAAAGACAGTCATGTTTCTGTAGCCTTTGTGCCAGGTGCTAAGGGTGGCAACAAAAGCTATGTTCAATCTTTCTGGGGGTCCTTTTTCAACAATAAATAAAACAATGGCCTGAGCCGCCATCCAGAGTTGTTCTCATACTTCTGGCTTTGGGAAACTAAACATGAAGCTCCTTGTGATCACTGTTGCAGGTGGTTCTTCCCCACTTGCAAGAACTGAGCGGTCTTGGGAACATGGATTCCCAAGGACCTTTTATTTGGGGGAAAAAGACACAAGAAACACAATAACTGTATATATGTATATACAGCAGACTGAGCAAACTCAGTCAGTGTACCAGGAGTACAGCTACCTCCACAGTTCTGACTATTAACGATCTGGCTTTTTTAGGTCCTGAACTCAATCACACAGCAATCCCTACTCATCTAAAACCCCACCCATGGATCCATTCAGACTCAGTGTAGTCAGGGGGTGCCTCTCTTCTGCGTGGCTGCTCCAGTCTAGAGATGACCTTGCCAACAAGGCCCACTCTGATGTGTAGCTATGTGATCCAGTTCTATGACATTAGTCCTGTTGCTGCTGGTGTGGTTAGGTCCCATTGTAAAGTTCAGCTCTACACTCTTACCTGGCAGGGTGCTAGGAAGTCAGCATTATACCACTGTTGCCGGGCTAGTCAGGTCCTTGCTGGGAAGTCAGCACTAGCACTGCCACTGCCGGAGTCCTGCAGAATCACTCCACACAGTTTAGAATCTACAGGTGGGAAAGCTAGAGTAAACCAGGGCCCTTGGACAGAATTCTTACTCCTCAGATTAGAGTTCCTGGTCTCTAGAACCGAGCCGTCTACCCTAGACTCTTGTTGAACTTGAATTCCATTCCCAAATCAAAGTCCACTACCTGTAAAGTCAGGGTGACCCACTTACTCCAGCACATCTTGCAGTATTCCTATGTTCTTTCATGAGTATTGTTACAGATTTGTACAAGCTATTCTAGATTTGATTTTGACAAATAGGGAGGAACTGGTTGAGAATTTGAAATGGGAGAGTTCATGATTCTGAGGAATGGTAGGAGGGAAAACAGCAAAAAAGATAATGGATTTCAAGAAGGCGGACTTTAGCAAACTCAGGGAGTTGGTAGGTAAGATCCCATGGGAAGCAAGTCTAAAGGGAAAAACAGTTCAGAGAGTTGGCAGTTTTTCAAAGAGACATTATTATGGGCACAAGAGCAAACTATTGCTCTGCATAGGAAAGATAGGAAGTATGGCAAGAGACCATCCTGGCCTAACCAGGAGATCTTCAATGGAAAGTAGGTCAAATTACAAAGGATGAATATAAACAAATAACACAAGTATGTAGGGACAAAATTAGAATAAACTAGCTAGAGACATAAAGGGTAACAAGAAAACATTCATAAATACATTAGAAGCAAGAGGAAGACGAAGGATAGGGTAGGGCCATTACTCAAAGGGGGGGGGAACGGTAACGGAAAATATGGAAATGGCAGAAATGCTAAATGACTTTTTTGTTTCAGTTTTCACTGAAAAGGTTAGTTGTGATCGGATGTCTAACATAGTGAATGCCGGTGAAAATAAGGTAGGATCAGAGGCTAAAATAGGGAAAGAACAAGTTAAAAATTACTTGGACAAGTTAGATGTCTTCAAGTCACCAGGGCCAGATGAAATACATCCTAGAATATTCAAGGAGCTGACTGAGGAGATATCTGAGCCATTAGCTATTATCTTTGAAAACTCATGGAAGATGGGAGAGATTCCAGAGGACTGGAAAAGGGCAAATATAGTGTCAATCTATAAAAAGGGAAATAATAACAACCTGGGGAATTACAGACCAGACAGCTTAACTTCAGTACCGGAAAGATAATGGAGCAAATAATTAAACAATCAATTTGCGAACACCTAGAAAATAACTAGGTGATAAGTAAGAGTCAGTATGGATTTATCAAGAACAAATCATGTCAAATCAACCTAATAGCTTTCTTTGACAGGGTAACAAGCCTTGTGGATGGGGGGAAGCAGTAAATCTGGTATATCTTGACTTTAGTAAGGCTTCTGATACTGTTTCACATGACCTTCTCATAAAAAAACTAGGGAAATACAACCTAGATGGAGCTACTACAAGGTAGGTACATAACTGGTCAGAAAACCATCCCCAGAGAGTAGTTATTAGTGATTTTCAGTCAAGAAAGGGCAAATTGAGTGGGGTCCCATGGGGATCAGTTCTGGGTCCAGTTCTGTTCAGTATCTTCATCAATGGTTTAGATAATGGCATAGAGACTACATTTATAAAGTTTGCAGACAACACCAAGCTAGGAGGGGTTGCAAGTACTTTGGAGGATAGGATTAAAATTCAAAACGATCTGGACAAACTGTAGAAATGGTCTGAATTAAATGGGATGAAATTCAATAAGGACAAATGCAAAGTACTCCACTTAGGAAGGAACAATCAGTTGCACATATGCAAAATGGGAAATGACTGCCTAGGAAGGAGTACTGCGGAAAGGGATTTGGGGGTCATAATGGATCACAAGCTAAATATGAGTGAACAGTGTAACACTTGCAAAAAACCCAAACATCATTCTGAGATGTATTAGCATGAGTGTTGTAAGCAAGACACGAGAAGTAATTCTTCCACTCTTCTCCTCGCTGATTAGGCTTCAACTGGAGTATTGTGTTCAGTTCTGGGCACCACACTTTCAGGCAAGATGTGGACAAATTGCAGAAAGTTCAAAGAAGAGCAACAAAAATGATTAAAGGTCTAGAAAGCATGACCTATGAGGGAAGATTGAAAAAATTGGGTTTGTTTAGTCTGGAGAAGAGAAGACAGAGGGGACATGATAACAGTTTTCAGTACATAAAAGGTTGCTACAAGGAGTAGGGAGAAAAATTGTTCTCCTTAACCTCTGAGGATAGGACAAAAAGCAATAGGCTTAAATTGCAGCAAGGGAGGTTTAGTTTGGACATTAGGAAAAACTTCCTAACTGTCAGGGTGGTTAAGCACTGGAATAAATTGCCTAGGGAGGTTGTGGAATCTCCATCATTGGAGATTTTTTAGAGCAGGTTAGACAAACACCTGTCAGGTATGGTCTAGGTAATACTTAGTCCTGCCATGAGTGCAGGGCACTGGACTATATGACCTCTTGAGGTCCCTTCCAGTCCTATGATTCTGTGATGCCCCTGTTCTGTAAACCTGCACTGGAGTTGGACAGAGGAACTGAATGACAATGCGAACTTGGAGAAATGGACTGCCAACGTGCATGGTGAAAATGACAGAACTACTATCAGCCTATGGTCTTCTGGCATCATATCAAACTCAGGAGGGTGCCTTTGCTCAATGCCTTTTATACTTCCCTGTATCTCTTCATGTCCTCTGAAATATTTTCTCTGCTATTTTGTGTTTTGTATTTTTTATACATGTATTCCCACCATGCATGGTTGCTCTGCATATATCCTTGCCTTCAACAAAAAGATAGATACATTCAGGGCTCTTGTTTGTGCCATAGCAGCTGAGATTCTGAGGCACACTCGGGATACAAAAACTCAGTGACTCAGTGGAAAGAACAAATATTGAAGGAGATAGGCAGGAAAATCAGAAGGGTGCTGAGATGGGTGACAGGCAAAGGAGATAGAAGTCTGGTACACGACTGAGAGAAACCACTTCTGGTGATAAACAGATTAGAAAATGCATCATCAGTAAAAATAGCTCTGGCTACTGCACAGTACTGCCTGGATTACAATGACATGAGGTGTTATCGACCAGAATATAAAGAGAGAGTGACAATAACACACAACTGTACAAGAGAGAATACAGACACTTGAAGTTAATTAGCCAGCAGAACCATTTTTTGAAGATGAATAATATGCTAGGACAGCAGACTTCCTTTTGGGATGGGTTCTTTTGGACTAGTACGCTGGATTGGTTTTTATTCAATTGTCTCATTTTCTCCTTTGATCTTTGCACCACTGACTTTAAGTATGACATTAGAATCAACAGCTTTTGGAAACCCATGTAGCTCATGTTCTATCCCTGGCGCTGCTTACCCGTGGGGGGCAACTGCAGGGGAAAAAAGGTGAAATTTGCAAGAATTCTGCTCAGGCTTTGTGGTGACTTTTACAGGGATTTTCCCCAGATCTTAAGAACGTTGTTTATTTTATACTTTTGCAACATGTTGCCCTTGCCCTGGCTTGAGAAAATGCCTTGTAATCGGCCTGGTCTGCATTTAAAAGTTTTATAGTATAACTATTTAGGTTAAGGATGTGATTATTTTTAGTGAAATAATTATACCAGTAAAATCCCTAATGTGGATGCAGTAATACTGGTATAATGGTGATTTACCCCTGTATAGTTATTCCCCCTTTCCATATTGGAATAAGCTATGCTGGTATAAGCACTTTTACACTGACAAAACTGTGTCTGTATTATGAGGATTGTATGATAAGCTGCTCAACTTTTATGTGTAGACAAGACCTTAAAAACCATATTAACAACACATTTTAACTAGCACAATATTAAACACAACTTTGCCTTTAGCGTGGACAAGGACACTCATGTTTAAAAGCATATTAGCTGTTTGTGATTAACCCTATGACAGCGGTTTTCAATCTTTTTTCATTTGCGGACCCCTAGAAAATTTCAAATGGAGGTGCGGACACCTTTGGAAATTCAACCTGTGGTCCGCGGACCCCTATCATAGAAGTCTTAGACTGAAAAGTGACTGAACAGATTTAAAGTATAAATGTTGCATGTGCTCGGCCCGGCATTTGACGCAGCGTGAGAAAGGGTGCTAAACTGTGGGCTTCTATGGTAATGGTAGTACCTTCGGGTTTTGACCTGTAGGTGGGAGTATTCACATACTTTTGATTGAGCAGAAAAATGGAATGCTTTTTCTGGGATCTAAAACTTTATTTTCATAGTCATCTTTTGCAGACCTCTTAGACATGGTCTGCGGACCACAGATTGGAAACCACTACCCTAGGGGGTTCTGTTAAATCAGACTACATACTGATGCTAATGTACTACCAGTCACTCACCCCACCCACGCACCAGGGTGAACCATGAATAGCTAACATGTTTTTTAATGTAAGCCTTAGAGCTAGAAGGTTTACAGGGATGAAACACTCTGCTTCCTCTAGAGGGGAAAAACTAGCTTTGGCCAGCTTTATTTAAATGAATTATAAAGTTGCTTCCCTATAGTTCCAAATGCTGTGTTTTGTTGCGTTAGTTGGAATTTGTCTGTTCTGATTGTATCAAAGAGAACGCAGAGCTACATTGCCCAAGTGGAGCACTGGGTTCACAATGCTTCCTGGAGCTCCCAGGATGCAGTGGGAACATGCCCACTGTGCCATCCCATGTGGGGGTGGAGCATGTTCTCCTCTATGAAGTTGACCAGTTACTCTAGCAGGAGTGTCGGCAGCGGAGGGTTGAGGGTATGATCTTGCATCCTCCATGCCCTTTTGGGATGGCTCAGACACTCAAGGAGCAGAGCGCAGTCCTGGTGGACTTCTCATTCTGGCCTCTAACAGCTGCTTCCATCATTATGCTTCAATCCTCACACCATCGCTCTACCTCACTCCCCCACAATCATCCAGCACTCCAGCCTGTTCTCCCCTATTGCTTCCGTACTCATCCAGTCACTCCTCCCACTCTCTGCCTTCCCCCATCCTCATTTTCCCCTCTTTGATCCCAAGCCGAGCGGCTGAGCTCCCTTAACTTCCATTGACGTCTGCATTTTGCACAGTTGGGCCCTCTGGCTCGTCTAGATAGAAGGAATATAAACACGCATGCTTTGGGGCACAAACCAACTTGTAACTATTGGGGGTTGGAAGGAAACTTTCCCTGGGGGCAGGTTATCCCCTAAGTCTCTATTGCAGGGGTCTCTTGCAGCTTCCTCAGAAGTATCTGTGTCAGAATACTAGACTACATGGACCACACATCTCCTCCCTTATTGCTTTTGTTTTACTCCCTCTCTCCCTCACAACTCCCTCCCCTTAGAAAAATGTTTACAGTCACCATAAACACAGTGATTTAGAAAGATGAAGGGCCAGATCCTGGTTCCATCTCCTTTGCACTTCTCCAGCAGTTCAAAGGGGGAAGGAGAACTGCCGTGCCAGGGAATTCTCCTGATGAGCTGGAATGTCCAGATGGGGTAAGGCTGCTGTAGCCAGCTCTCTGCAACTGAGTCCCATTCCCCCTCCCCATTGTGTAGGGTGTGGGTTGGGGATAGGCCAAGGGCATGAGGAGGGCTGAGAGTGGATACCGATCCCTGAGCACTTGAGAGGACCTAACAAACAGACACTACTTGAAACACAAGGACATAACAAATAAAAAATAATCACAAGTAGAAGGACTACATGGCTGCAGGTAACCCCCATCCATGCACTACAATCTTGCTGAATCCTATGAGGGGCAAGTTAAATCGAGACCCCTGAATGATATTCTAGCTTTGTCACTCACCATCAACACCGCAAGTCCTTGAGAGGGGACATTCATTGCAAATGTTGTCCTTTTCTCATCGAATACATATTTGCAAACCATGTTTCCATTATGTGGCTAGCTCTGGTCATTAAGGACAAGTTAGCTAGCTTAGAAACAAGCAAACCAACCCAAATAGATGCTTCAAGACTATCATTGCTTTCAGTTGCCCATTTTATTCTGAAATATTGTCCATTTGCATATATGAAAGAGCTATAAAGTTTAATTGCTGCAGCATCCAATCTGTGAAGCTTTGCTATTTCTTTGTCATCCACACACTGGAGTGATGCACTATATTACAGATACAATGAGATACTTTTTTAAAAGATACAGCTAAGCCCTATAAATGCATTGTAATGCCGCACATTCTGAAGGAGCAGTACTATTGTGGCTGTACAGTCGTTTCGCTGCCACCAGAGAGCAGCCACATAATTTGGAGCTGCCAAGGAAACACAAAGGAGAAAACGGCAAAGAGAACAGACTGCAATGTTACCACTTCTAGAATCCTCAGACTGTTTTCTTGCTATTAGTTCCACAGTAGTGCTGTGAAGACTACTTATTTGTCTCTATAGCATTTTGGATATGTAAAGTGCTATAGAAGGGCTGGGTGCTGGTTCCACATACGTTCAGTTCAAAGGGAAAGAGGTCTCTTTTCTTTCCAATTCCAGAAGATGTTTCCTGCAAACTTTGCTTTATTAAATGGTCCCTTCCCTCTGTCCAATATTTTGTTACAAGGTCTGTGGGAATCTGGAAATTACATATCCTTGAGCATTATCCTTTTTTCCTTTGGAAGATGCTCATAAAAAGGCCCCATCAATAGCTTTCCTCTTCAATGAGTTACATTTTTAAAACACTTTATAGATAGACTGATTGGATTATATTTTCCTTGGCTTCTTGCCACAGCTATCGCTTTTCAATCAGAAGGTCATTTACAGCCTTTTGGTTACTGTGATGGCTTCCCTCTTCTACCTTGGCTTTCTGAGCTGCTGCAGAAAGTAAAATACTAATTTCCAGGTTTTGCATGGTTTCCTCCTAATCTGCCCTATATGCAGGACAACTGAAATCATACACAGCATTTTTCATCCAGAAAGCGCTTTTTAAATATGTACTAACTAATCCTCACAGAACTTCTGAGAAGTAGATAGTATTGTTATCTCCATTTTGAAGATTGGGAAACTGAGGCGAGACATTAAATGACATGTTAGGCCACAAAGGGAATTAGCAGTGGAGCCAAAATAAGATCTGAAAAGTCCCTTGCTCCCAGTTAAGGTGACAAGTTGTCGTTATTTGGTGCAGAATGTCCCATATCAAGTCAATATAGCATATACTTTATTTCATATTTCAGCAATAATCATGAAAGGGATCATATACTGGGATACAAATACATGATTTTATGCTGTGCATAATTTTGTATCACAATTAAAACTTCCGGAGGCTCTGTCCCTTAAAAATAAGCTTTGCACTATTTCCCCTCCCCAGATTTGTCCTCTTTTCTTGAAATGTAGACGATTAACCTGTGCTCAAATGAACAGACGACAGTGCAGACTAAGTTTCATTATTAATTCATTTGTAGAATAGAAGAGGGCACTTTAGGAACAAGTACTTGGTGGGAAGTAAAGGCACCATTCAGCAGTCCTCATGCAGCATCTGATCCATAACCCATTGAAGCCAATTGAACTTAAAAAGAAAATTAATGTACATAGACAAGCTTTGGAATTCCAGCATTTAAGGAGAATGGCTAAATACAAAGGTCAGTGAGTGTACCTGTGTCTTTTTGAAAATGGCTGAAACAGTCAAGGCACTATATATTCATTCACAGTTGTGTCTGCCACACTTCCCCCAAATTATTACATGCTACAGTGCTGCACGTAGTCCATTTTCTTGGCTATTCATACAAAACTCTTCCTTTAGGGATGAATGAATTTTCAACTGGGGGGTCATGAGCACTCTAAAGAGGTTGTGAACCCCCCTCCTGTTCTTTATAGTTAGATGGCAGGTGGTAAGGGGAGGAAAAATAGTTTCCTAATGTAACATAGGGTCATAGTACAGAAAGGCTGAGAACAACTGTATCATACCCTGTATTCTTAGGGTAAGTCTACACTTCAATCTAGGGGTGTGATTCCCAGCCCACGGAGACATACCTGCCCTAGCTCTGATGGAGATAACACGCTAAAAATAGAGTCTAACCATGGCAGTGCAAGCAGGGGGAGGGACTAGTTGCCCAAGTACAATCCCAGCCAAGCTGCCTGTAGACATACCCTTAACTGTCAGGACAACTCAATAAAAACAACTAACCTTCTTAGGCTCCCAGCTCTGCCCTTTGCATCTTTCAGTTATTTTCAGCATTAAAATTGCATTTGCTAACCAAATAAACTCCTCTGCTCCTTGCTGGCCTTTTCACTAGGCCCAAGTGTCAGTTTTGTATCTGATGCATCCTCTGTTTGAGGACTATGTCCTGCCCCTGCAGGAGAATGGAATCAGTGAGCTGATAGGTATTTTCCATCTCTAGCTGTTATGATTCCTACCCTTTTTATGTCAGCTTGAACTTCAGCCAGAAAGAAGTGGCCAGCAGCAGCGCCAAGTTGCAACTCCCAGGCATTACCACTGCTGCTATTTATAATTCCACCTCAGTCTGTGCCATGTTGATGAGATAATAGGATTGCTGTTTTGCTATGCAAGCCTTATTTTTTGCCACAAATATCTCTCGCTTTGTCATCATTTCCCTGCTTTAATACTAAGCCTTTTTTTTTGAGCCGCTGCACTTATTTGTATAAATAAGGGAAAAAGTGAGGCAGGTGTTACAGTGAGCTAATATGTTTGTAATGAAATTCACTATTTCAGAAGTAAATTAACAGTCAATTACTTTGACTAGCACCAGTCTGAGGACACTAGCAGTTCTGTGGCTGTCTCTCAGTAGCATGCTCAGTGCCTGATCTTGCAAGGTGCCAAGCACACTACAGTGATTTCCATGGGACTCCTCACATGCTTAAAGCTAAATACATGCTTGCTTTACTAGAGTGAGGCCAAAGTGCTCAGCACCTTTCAGAAATAAGCCCTTAATCCATAAGGAAAAGCCTTATAATTGAACAGGGATGAAACCAATAAGGTTCTATAGCACGAAAGAGGGCTTCAGACATTTCTTTAAAATCCAATAGGATTCAACAGAGAATGAGATCCTTTTGACAGAAATTTTAATGGATCCTGTAGATATGAGTAGAGATTTATATCCCTGCCACAGAATATGTTGGTTTAGAAATTCCATAGGTTGGTTGTCATTCTCTCTTCATTTCGATGGGTCTTTTCCATAGTGGTTTTCTCTTGTACAAGTTACGTACAGTAACTGATATTCTGGGAACTGAGGTGCAAATATATCAGGTCAGTGATGACTTTGAGAAGCACTGAGCATCCAGAACTTCCACTGAAAGCTCAGCACCTCTGAAAATCAGGCCCCGAGTTACCTGTCTAAAATCACACAGGGAGTCTGGCTCAGAGCTGGGAACTGAACCCAAATCTGAGTTCTGCAAGGCCATTCTTCCCCTCTGAAGAGTATTCAGGTGAGATTGAACCACAACCCCCCCTAAGACTCTGGGGAACTTCTGATCTGGATCTGAAATTTGCTACTGTCCCCCAAGTTCTCTAAATCTCAGATCTGAACATCTCAGAACTTGAGGGAAGATCTGATATCAGGTGGTTTGGATCTGAGGTTCAACTCTTGGCCCATCTTTACTAATAATAATTGAGTCACAGCCTAATCAAAGTTTATATTATGAAGAGGCAACAGGTGCTTCCCAGGTCAGGCTGTCACTTGCCCTCCATTATGCTCCCAATTTCTCCTACTCCCCATAATTTTTTTTTAAAGGTCCTTTCTGCTTCAGGTTGTGTTATGGGGATATGGTTGGATGGCAGCCCTCAGACAACTTATTGTACAACTGTAACGTGAAGTAGAAAAGCTGATTTTGAGATCTGGGACTTTCAAAAAAGGTATTAATCATGTTTGGAAAATTCTTCCTAACACACTTTTACTTTCTTATCTCCTACACCAGGCAGATGCCTGAAGGGATCTAGAACTGTACATTAAAACAAAGCAAAACCTCTCTGCTCCCTCACTGATCTCAGTGCACATTCTGGCCTTTATACTCTTGTCTTCCATTTATTTTTCTCCAAAAAGTTGTCATCACACATTGAATTCAAATTTCAGACACTTGTGGGCTCCCTTTGCCCCAGAGTGCTTCATGCCTTTCAGATATTGCAACATCTGCAACAGATGGCAGGGTGGCGGAGGAAGTCTTTCAGACCAGTTGGACTCCTTCTGCTGCCAGCTGAATGGTAGTGTGTGTGGAGGAGATGGCTAGATGTCCTAATGACTCTCCCTTCAGGTCCGTTGGAATTTCTGCTGGGCCCCTCATTGATCTGTCTGTCCTTCCATCCATGTATTTCAAAATGTTCACACTTTTAAATCCAGAGCACACCTCAGAGTGCATCTGGACAGCACTCAAAATCTGATTTCACAGCACTGATCTGATTATCAGACTTGCAAATAACTGCATCCTTGTGCTTTTACCATCCATACACTCTCTTCTGTTCTATATAGGTTCTTGTGCCTCCTTCATCACCATAGTAACCGAGTGCATTCCAATGGTGCATTAAGCAGTGAGACTAACATCTGTCACATGTTCATTCTCTCATCCTCTTCATGGGTAGCATTGCGTGTGCAATGGAGAGTCCTGTTTTGTTTAGGGTTTTTGTGTTAATGTACATGCTACTCGTGTTTATTTCACAGAAGGCAGGTCAAAGAAATGCACCTTGCACTTGGAGCAGAAGGTGGTGGTGAGGTTTGCAATGGGCCTTAATTTCTATAGGAGCCAGACCCCAAGAAAGTTCTAACTCTTCCACAGATGAGATTTATCCTTGTGGTAGAAGGTTCCATTGTGCCTGAGCAGAGGAATTATTGAACACGGTCTTCATCTCAGAGCTTCAGGCAGAATTTTAGATATCCTGGGCTCACGCAGTGGAACACCTGGAAGAAAAGGCCTAAGACCTTGAACTTGACTCAATATTCTATGGGAAGCCAGGGCAGAAAGCAGAGGTTTGATGTGCTTGCAGCAACCTGTGTGGTGGAAGAGTTGTGTTGCAGGGTTCTGTACTAGTTTGAATTTCTTAAGGCCCAGTGGCTTTGTGCTCAGGTCTGTCTCATTGCTGTAGTCCACATGGGAGGTGATGAAGATGTATGTAACTGAGGCCAGGTCTTCGTTTTCCAGGATGGGATGGCATCTCCTAGCCATGGAGATGTCTCAGTGTTCTCAGTGTCAAGCCCACAACCCTTCTCTCACCCTGTGACAAGCCACAAGATATCCCCCAAGACAATCCTAAAATCCCTTCTTAGTCTCCCCACACTGACAAACCTACAGACACCTTCCTGTCACCAAGAAGGCCACATCCCCCTTTCCAGTCCCCCGGAACAAATGAGCAATCCCCATCACAGCACTTGGGCTGACAAACCCATGGTTACTGTCTGGATTTCCCCTTCCACCCCTGATAAACCCACAACCTCCTTCTCACATAGACAAGTCTGATATCTCCCAATCACGAAGCTGCCATACCCTCTTGGATCCTGTCAGCCAGCTACACTGTGACAAAGACAAAAACAAAAGGCAAGCTGACACCCCAGCCAGGTGTCAACAAAACTGATGAGCCGTCACCTACCAAGTGGCCATTCTTTGGCAAGAAAGAGGGGTAGGGATAAAGCTCTGCAGCTTAGCAAAGAAACAACATCAAGTCTCCTTCCTCCATCAGATTCCCTGTCTCTTGGATCTCAGCTGGAAATGCTTCTCAAAGAGGGACGAAAACTAGGAGGGGAAAACACTCCAAGACCCCTCCTCCCTGTCCCTCTCACTCTTTGCACCTGAGAAGACAAAAGAAGCAGCCGCTGGACTCTGGAGGAAGGGTCCTGACATGAAGGATTTGGTCAGTATTGCTGCTGGAAGCATATGGTGAGAAACTTTGCTTTGAATCTAAAAGAGTTGGTTAGATTAGGCAGCATTTTATCTTTATTTTTCTTGTAACCATTTCTGACTCTTATGCCTCATTACTTATACTCACTTAAAATCTACCTCTTTGTAGTTAATAAACTTGTTTTATTGTATTATCTAATCCAGTGTGCTTAAGTTGAAGTGTCTGGGCAACTCCATTTAAGGCAACAAGCTAGTATATATTATTTCTTAAAGGAATAATACATTTGAAACTGGCCAGGAAAGGGCTGGACAGTACAAGACATACATTATGTGGGGAAAATCTGGGACTGGGAGTGTGTTGGGGTCACCCTGCAGAGGTAACCATGGCTGGTAAAAGTGTGGCTGGCAGGCTGCAGTTATACTCAGACACCTAGGGTGTGGCTTGCATGCTGGCAGGCTGTTTGTGAGTGGCCCAGATGGGAGCCAATGCAGCAGGGTATTGTAAGGCATCCAAGGTTGCAGGGAAGGGTGACACAGCCCTCGCTGGTCTGGATTGCACCCTAGTATGTCACATCCATACACACATCTCACAATGATTATGACTATCAATAAGTTACAAGTCTTCAGTAGAGACTACACATGCTAGCCTTTATGGATAAATACCATGAAAGTGGTGTATTGGGTGTAGTGAGTTTGTCAGGTCTGAAACAGGGGTTGCTTGTAATGAACATTGAACCCTTTGCCCATGGGCACCAATGGGCCTATGTGTCACAATAGTGTCTTCTAATGTGGCCAGTGTAGTAGAGAGAGAGAGAGCTGGAGCACTGGGCCTGGTGTATGGTCTGAGGCCTGAACCAGAGGCTGTGAAGCAAAGTCAGGCCACGCATTAAAGCAGATGCTTACAAGTTCACTGTTCAGTACATGAACTTGGCAAAGCAGTTGCAAGTGTACTAGGCACTAGATATTTACCTAAATATATTCCAGGTAGTACAGATACATCTCAATCTAGGATAAGATAAGATGGTTTGACAAAACAATGATTAGGGAGGTTTTGTCCAAGATATCAGGAACAAGGGGAGGTAACAAACAGATGTCATGAAATACATAAGGTGGTGTGTAAGTTTTGTGGGTTAATTGTTTGTTTTAGTCTATAAATGTAGAGGTACTTTACCTTAATTATTTGTTCGGCCGAGAGGGCAGCGGAAAGTTCCACCACTGACTGAGTCATTCCTTGCCACAGGGCACTCATGTGTTAGTGTACCTGTAACCATGGAGCCAGGGCACTAGGAGGGTAAATAAACAGCAATAAACCTGGCCGAGTGCCTTTGGCCACTAAACCATGTCTGTGGGTCTTCCTTTATGAGTAACATCAAAGTTTGCTAAACTAATATGCCGTGCTATCTACTAATAACGTTAAAGCTTCAAGGACAGAAGCACTGAGCAGCCTAAACAGTGCTACTGAGGCAACAAGATTTCAGCTGAACCGGCTATCTGCATAGAGCTGGGAAAGCACACGGGAAGAACACAAACACACAAGCCAAGTAACAGCCAGATACTAGAGCAGATTTAAACAGTTAAGGGAATACTGCATCTGGTGCTTTAACTCTCTGTGTGTGCCTTGCATTTGGCCATGGCTGAGGCTTGAACTAGAACCTTTGTGGTGGTAGCTGAGCCAAAAAAGCAAGTTTTGCCATGGATGAACCAATAGGAACTCTGCTAAACTTGTTGCCGCTGGAAGTCATTCATGTACCTTCCATTGATCCTATCATACTGGGCAAGGTGACAAAACATCCTGCAACATTTATTTTGAAAATCTGGATGGAAATGGAAGTTATTGAGAGATTTTATTGTCCTTTAATTGGACAGGAAAAAGAAGATGGGTAATGTTTCCACTTATCTAACCTCCCTGCATAGCAAACCAACACACCTCATCAACATTACTTCACTTTATTAATGGAAAACAATTTTATTTGGATCGTGAAGCCCATAATAAGTATCTCTGAAGGACTAGCTACTATTCTTCAGTTTCTTGCAGCCATCTTTACCACTCTCTTATATATTTGTTGAATTCCAACGTGCTTAGAGTTGTAAAGAATGTGAAATAGACTTGATCCCTGCCCCAAGGAGCTTACGATGTAAAATGTCTAACAACAGACCACATGTAATACAGACAACATGTAATCTTTAGGTGACCAGGTGATAACTCCTTATACAGAGGTGAAGAATATATATATATATATTATAGGGGAGAGCCAGCTCCACTATAGTTTTGGTTGAGCAGCATTTTATGTTTAAAGGAAGACTCATTTAAATGCTCTAAAATCTACATGCTTATTTAGATTATTTTGAAATTTACTATCAGAGGGGTAGCCGTGTTAGTCTTAATCTGTAAAAAGCAACACCTCACCATAACAACTCTAACTCAGGAACCAACCCATGCAACAAACCTTGATGCCAACTCTGCCCACATATCTACACCAGCAACACCATCACAGGACCTAACCAGATCAGCTACAACATCACCGGCTCATTCACCTGCATGTCCACCAATGTTATATATGCCATCATATGCCAGCAATGCCCCTCTGCTATGTACATTGGCCAAACTGGACAGTCACTACGCAAGAGGATAAATGGACACAAGTCAGATATCAGGAATGGCAATATACAAAAACCTGTAGGAGAACACTTCAACCTCCCTGGCCACACAATAGCAGATGTAAAGGTAGCCATATTACAGCAAAAAAACTTCAGGACCAGACTCCAAAGAGAAACTGCTGAGCTCCAGTTCATTTGCAAATTTGACACCATCAGATCAGGATTAAACAAAGACTGTGAATGGCTATCCAACTACAGAAGCAGTTTCTCCTCCCTTGGTGTTCACACCTCAACTGTTAGCAGAGCACCTCACCCTCCCTGATTGAACTAACCTCGTTATCTCCATACTGATTTATACCTGCCTCTGGAGCTTTCCATTACTTGCATCTGAAGAAGTGAGGTTCTTACCCACGAAAGCTTATGCTCCCAATACTTCTGTTAGTCTTAAAGGTGCCACAGGACCCTCTGTTGCTTTTTGAAATTTACTGTACCTCATGGGGGAGATGGGCAGTGTCACTGCTCCAAATTTGGGGTAATTTGAACAATGGGTCTTGAGTTACAACCTACCCCCAAAAAAGCATTTTACAGACTCAACTATGTTTATAATTATATAAAATAGGTATGTGCCAAACACTCACATGCCAAAGAGATTGAAACATGCATGTTCAGCAGACTAGGGCAAGCAATTCCAGGCAGCCTGTTATCACATTACAAGGGTGACTCAAGGGAACATGCTGGGCCCATTGAAACCTGAGCTAAACCCATGCACTGTAAATCTGAACAACCCTACCTTTGACAGAAGTCTGCAGGCATGTTGGTACTATCTGCCTCTGTTAAGGAGTTATGGTTTTGTGAAATGTGTGCTACTAATTTGTACAGTGAATTTAGAAGGAGCTCTAACTATTTTCTGAAAGATCATAAATTACACATGTTCTATGCACATGACAGAATGATTGCTCGGCATATGGCTACTTTTCCCACCTGTGGGATTATTACAGCGGAGCATCAGCACTAGGGTTGCCAACTTTCTGATTGCAGAAAACCAAACACCCATGCCCCACCCCCTAGCCCAAGACACTGCCCCTGCCCCTCCCCTTCTCCAAGGCCCCGCCCCCACTCACTCCATCCCCCTCCCGCTGTCACTCACTCTCCCCACCTTGCTCACTCACTCATTTTCAAAGGGCTGGGACAAGGGGTTGGGGTGCAGAAGAGGGTGAGGCCTCCAGCTGGGGGCACGGGCTCTGCGGTGGTGCCAGGGATGAAGGCTTTGGGGTGCAGGAGGGGGCTATGGGGCCAAGGGGTTTGGCATGTGAGAGGGGGTGCGGGCTCTGGGAGGGAATTTGGGTGTGGGAGGGGGCTAAGGGATGGGGCAGGGGGTTGGGGTGAGGGAGGAGGTGCGGGCTCTGGGGAGGGAGTTTGGGTGTGGGAGAGGGCTCAGGGCTGGGGCAGGGGGTTGGGGTGTAGGAGGGGGTTCGGGCTCTGGGCAGTGCTTACCATAGGCGGCTCCTGGAAGCGGACGGCATTTCCCTCTGACTTCTAAGTGCAGGAGCGGGCAGGACTCTGCACGCTGCCCACACAAGCAGGCCCCATCCCTGCAGCTCCCATTGGCCACAGTTCCCGGCTAATGGGAGCTGTGGAGATGGCATTCAGGATGTGGGCAGCGCACGGAGCTTCCGTGATCACACCTGCACCTAGAAGCCGCAGGGACATGCCGTCCGCTTCTGGGAGCTGCACGGAGCTGGGGCAGGGAGGGAGTCTGCCTTAGCCCTGCTGTGCCGCTGAGCAGACTTTTAACAGCCCAGTCAGCAGGGCTGACCAGAGCCGAAAGGGTCCCTTTTTGACCTGGTGTTCCGGTCAAAAACCGGATGCCTGGCAACCCTAATCAGCATTGATTAACTAGAGGGAAGCTGAAAGTCCCCTTCGCCATATACTAGACCCAGATCTGGGGTAGGGACTCTGCCTCTCCACTCTCTTACCCTTCCTGCCTCCAGCTGGTATACACACTCCTCCCAGTGCTGCCACCTTAACAGGTGCATCGGGCAGGGCAGAGGTGAGGAGGGGACTTGGGGCAATGGGCATGATGGAGGAATTGGAGCAGTGGTAGGGGAGTCTGAATAATTTGGGAGGATATGGGGGTTGGAGCAGCAAGGGGGAGTGTTGGAACAGTGCAGGGGAAAGTGGGATGGAAAGGACAGTACAGTGGGGGATGTTGAGGAGGCTTCATCTGCCCCCCTAAAGCTCTCACAGCCATCAAATCAATCAGTGATGGATACTTATATGGCACACATTACTATAGTGCCCGAGCACCTCACAATCTTTAATGTATTTATCCTCATAACACCCTTGTGAGGCAGGGCAGTGCTATTATCCACGTTTATAGATGGGGAACTGAGGCACAAAGAGACTATGTGACTTGCCCATGGTCACACAGGAAGTCTGCTGCAGATCAGGAAACTGAATCCAGGTTTCCCAAGCCCTGGTCCTATCCACAGGACCACCCTTCTTCTCATGCCTACCCCATATCAATGCCCCCCTTCAAAAATGTCCCCACTGACCCATGCTAGTCTCTGCAATATTCATACATTCTCTCCCCAGTTTCTCAACCTGTGGGTCCCATGCTGATGCCTGCCTCTCCCTGGGGTGAACAGCTGGGGAGAGAGAACCAGGCTGTGCTGGACCAGCAGAGAAAAGGCAGTGAGGAGATGATGCAGAGGCAACGAAGTGGCCATCATATAGCCAGTCCATTTGGTGGTTAATCATTGCGAAGGAGCCAGGGGCAGCAGAGGGGGAGAACTGGGCTGTGGTACATAGGGGTGCTGAAAATTAAAAAAAAAAAAAAATCAAGGAAATTAAATGCCCCCAAAATTTAATTAACACAGAGTTGAGGTTGCCTAGTGGCCTTCCAGAATGTGGAGAGTAACTAAACTTCAACCTCTGAAAGCCAAGAAATACAAAGTTAAAGTACACATCATCCCCATGTGGGGTTAGGGCAAGCCAGAATGGAGAATGGAGGGAGCCAGCTTGGAGCAGGGTTAGATTGGGTGGACCAGGAACATGGCTGGGGAGGTCTGGCCAGAGTGAGGACAAGGGGCCGACTGGGGGTGGATAGTAGGGGAGTGGTGCTTGGCATGGTGTACAGGCCAGCCTACATAACCAAGGAAGTGTGCGATCTTTCAGCAAGCTGCTACCTGTGACATGTGTACACAGCAACAGTGGGCGCCAAACAGAGAGAGCAACTTTATACATGCTAATGGCTTCTCAAGTGATAGTGACTTAATGAGGTGGGAAGAGGAAGGTTAACAAGAAATGTTGGAAGGGGGGCTCTATGTTGCAGAGGATGGTGGAAGAGGAATGCGGAGAGAGAGAGAGAGAGAGAGACCCGTCTTCTCTCACATGCTTAGTTACTGTAACTAACAGGGAATAAAACTGTCAAGATTTTGGGACATAGGCCATAGCTGAGATTTCTCTTCCTGCCATCAGTAACTTCAGCTTCCAAACGGTTCAAAGCATGACCATTATCATAGGCACCGACTTCCCCTCTTTCACGTGGGTGCTTGACCCCCATTCTGCCCCTGGCCCTGCCCCCACTCCACGCCTTCCATGAGGCCCCACCTCCGCCCCACCTCTTCCCACCCCTTCCCTGCCCCCATTCCAACCCCTTCCCCAAAGTCTCTGCCCCAACTCCGCCCCCTCCCTGCCCCTATTCCAACTCCTTCCCCAAATCCCCACCCCAGCCCCGCCTCCTCCCCGGAGTGCGCCACATTCCCGCTCCTCCCCCACTCCCGGAGCATGCTAATGCTGCCAAACAGTTGTTTGGTGGCAGCCGGGCAGGAAGCGCTGGGAGGTAGGCGGAGGAGCGGGGACGCAGCACACTCGGCGGGGAGGAGGAGGAGGTGGGGTGGGGGGTGAGGGGAGCTTGGTTGCTGGTGGGTGCAGAGCACCCACTAATTTTTCCCCGTGGGTGCTCCAGCCCCGGAGCACCCAGAGTCAGTGCCTATGACCATTATAACTATAAATAGTGTACAGGAGAGGGGGGGAGCACTGAGGAATCACATAGCATCCTTTACCTTTAGCTAACCACATCAGTGCCTCAGTGTAAACCTATGTGATAACTACGGCCGCCTAAATAAAGACTGTATCCAGTTTAGGTTAATCCGATTTTAAGTGAACTAAGCTAAACTGTATGAAGGCACTCTTAGTGTGGAATACAAATGACCATAGGGAGTTAGTGCTGAATAGCCATTGCACTTGTTATTCTGGATTAACTTGCCTTTTAGACAAGCCTTAACTCCTACAAAAAATATTTCTGTTGAAAATACTGGAAATTCACTAACAAAAAACTTCATTAATGTAAGAACTCAAGTTGCCTCGTGCTCCTTCCAGAATGTCAAGTTCAGCAAAATTCAAACATCTGAAAATCAGGAAATACAGGAGCTAAGGTACATACCAGGGCAACCTTAACTCTGCCTTCTTTGAGTGATGCCCCGTAACACCCAGACTCATACTCTGCCTTTGCAGACAGTGCAGAACACGCAGTGAAAGAGCACATGATAACTTTGGCATCGAGTGTAATGCCTTCTCTTTGCTAAGGCCACACTTGTGTTTAGGTGTTCAGCTGTACCGAATAGGAGCTACCTATGTGTGCCCTACACTCAAATACTTAGCCCACTCTCCAGAACACCACCACGCCTGCTACATTTTATGATATCTTCATCTTCTTTTACAACCCCTTCACCCTTAGGCACAAGTTGCCATCTAACACTCTATATTCACTTACCCATCATTACACCTACAGATCATTCTTACATTCCACCTTGCTGCTGACAATCCTCATGGTAAGAAGACCCCTGTGCACTGCTTCTGACACAACCTACAAAACTCAGCGCCAAGATAAGGTCTACAGGACCCTTCAAGGTACATGCGTATGTCTTTCCTTTGAACACACAAACAAGGGGAGGGGAGGGAATGGGGCTCAGACCCCCCAAAGGGCAGGGCCCCCCAGATAATTTCAAATCACAATCACAGCTCCTGCCAAGCTGCTCCACTAATCCCTCCACCATTCAATACAGCTACACCTACCATAGTGACTGCAGCTGGAGTGCATGTAGATAATTCCTAGCAGCTATTGCCAGTTCCAAGGAGCAGAGTTAAGGTTGCATTGATGTGTACCTTAAAACTGCATTTCTAGCTGTGAATGGGAAGCCCAGGACTTTGAAGTCATCTCTCTCTGCCACTTCATCTGACCTTAATTTGGTTAGCTTCGGGGTAAGCTAGAAAGTCTGTGGGTCACCTCCTCAGTTGATGAGAATCAGAGTAGCTCTCTGAAGTCAATGGTTCTATGTGAATTTACAGCAGCTGAGGATCTGGCCCCATTTGTTTAGAGACATTTGACGGTTTTATAATTAGAGTAAGAGATGGGGTTTTTTAATTATATCCCATTAATTTGCAATGGATTGCATTTAACCCACCTTTCCTGGTAATGGGAACCAATATAAAAATCTACATACAGTTACAAAGGAAAATGTGCATGTTTGTTGCATGTTCGGGCTGAAATGCCTTTGAGAGTTCAGTTTTCAGCTCATCACTGTCTTCTTTGGTATATTTTGAAGAATCTTGTCACAGTACTAAACACTCTGTTTATCATTACAATGGGCTGACATTAACCAGTGTGTCTTTTTCTTCTTCACGCATGGTACATTAGCTGACTCATAGTCCCAATGACAACGCTGCATGGCATGACATGGGAGGTCTGGTTCAGGAATCACCTCTGGTGTGTCTGTCTGTATCCAGGTTGCGGAGGGTGTCTGCTCCCCACTCAAGCCCTTCCTACATTTGCTGAAGTGGGAGTTGTATTAGTGTCGGCATAGGGGATGCTCTTTTCCTGCCCTTCAGCTTTTGGGGCATTTGAAACTAAAGGATCTTTGGATTTTGGCCAAACATCTTATTTGATCTGGGTAGGTGGAGACAAAGTTTGTAGAAGAGTCCTAAATATAATAGAAGATGGTGGGGTCTGTTGCTCTCTGGGTGCATTGATCAGCACTGTAGTAACTGGGCCTAGTCTGAGCAGAGCCAAGCTAGCAGTGATGGTTAGGGTCCTCTCTGATAGCTCCCTCTGGTAAAGGATCCAGCTGGCATGACTTCTCCTTCCTTCTGACCAATGGGGGAGAAGAGGGGTCAGGAAGGAAAGCTAGCTCACCCCTGCTGTCTTCCCAGCCATATTGAAGGTACAGGATCAGTAGAGGAAAAGGAGGAGAGGTTTCCACAAAGTTGATTGGTTTGAATAAAAGTGAGTGGCCAATGGACCGTAGAATTTTATTTAAATTAAACATAGCTGGTTTGAGTTAGAAATGCAAAAGAGCAACTGAAACATAATATCTAGTCATGTCTTCCACACTCTTAACTACAGTCTGGACACACCTTTTTTTTTTTTTTAATTAGTCCCAGGGCTGAGATATTTAGCAAAATGTTATGCCTAGTTTATAAAAGTTTACCAGGTGAGCAGCACTGCTAGGCACTGTTGGAATGAGGGTGACTTTTATGACACTGTCTCTGATAAGAGCATCCTGCACCTGCACACCTAACTAGAATACATCCATTATACGTGTCTTTTGTATCATACTTAGAACATCCAGGTTGTATGGCCCCAAGGTGAATGCTAGAATGAACAATGAAATGTATTTGCTACAATATTTTAAGAATGAAGAGATACCAGGCTATGATTATCTTCCATTAAGATATAAGCAGATGAAACACTTTATAATTTATGGTTTCTGTATTAAAATTATATTTTGTACAAGTTGCTGTGCTAGATGTTTTAAGATCAGGTGTCAGGCTGCAGCATGCAAAACAGTTTATAGCAGGCATCAGAGCTAAGATCTTCCAGGAATGCTTACAGGCAGGAATGCCTCCTTCCTTTCCCCCTATTTTTGGATGAAGTTTGGTGTATCGTAGTGCTCTTCGGCAAAATCCTGGCCCAATGAAGACAAAGGGAGCTTTGCCATTGACATCAATGGTGCTGGAATGTCACCCCCGTGACCAGATTTGCCCATTACTTTGGGGTATGCTCATTTACTAGGGTTACTCTTCTGGGGGGGGGTGCGTGTATGTTCTGTAATTCTATCAATGTACTGCTTGTGTCACTTGTGTTTTCATACGGAGCTCTACTTCTCCCTGCTGCAAGTTCCCTCCCAATGGACCAAGTTCCCTCCCTGCAGGACCTAGGTTTCCCAGGGCTGGGTTACTCCAGTCCAGAATCAGATGAGAACACACACCAGTCTGAGAGGACCGGGTTAATCAGCACTCCCAAGCTGACCCCTTATATGCCCTTGGACTCAGCAGGCTGGGTCGAATAGCACTTCCAAACTGCCACCCTCATATGCCACAGGCACCGCACCAGAATAGAGTATGCCTGAGGAGGCTGGGTCAAGCAGCACTTTCAAGCTGCCACCCTCCTATGCCACAGGTTCAGCATGTCCCTATCCCCTTTCAGCATGTCTCTTTCACGTTACAGTTGTTCTGGTAGTAACCCACTTGATGAGCAAACCCCACAAGATTTTTGGGCGCTACAAGGATCTTTAGCTTAGGTAAGAGGACCGTTGCTGCCAAAAACACACACACAAAAAGAGGAGACAAAGAGAGAGAGAGGGAGGGTAGTAACCACCTTAACCATAAAAGTTATTCATTGCCATGTAATAACCATGGAAGCAGAGCTGAACAAACAAAACAGTTACAGTATTAAATCTACTTAAATTTGATTACAAAAGTCAGGTTTAGAAAACTATACCTGATCACACAGGTCAGGGCACAGCATTCTACTTGTCCCTGTAGTCTGTCAATTTGCAAGGGAACATCCTGCCAGACTGGAGCTTCCTGGATTTCTCCCCCATACCCTCTGAGCTGAACCTGTTTAGCAGTGGGTCTCCCTCCAGAGAGCCACCAGGGACTTAGAATGTTTACTGATGCTCCGATGTCCACTAGCAATTGGGCTAACATCCCTGGGTTCCCCACTGTAGCTCTCACAGTGGGTCTCCCCCATACGTTGCACTGAAGTCTTGTGGTCAGCTGGGGAGGCCCACGGGAAACTGGGCATCCCTACTGATTGGCCGACTCCACCAAGAACCTCCACTCAGAAGAGAGGGCAGGGATCTGGTTTTGACATGGAGTGGGCGTAGGGAACACACTCCGTACCAGGGCAGTGGGCTGAGCGGGGGCTCCCTGCATTAACTCTGTTCTCCGCATGACCTGAGACAAAGCGTTAGTCAGGATGCTGAGGGGCTGGCGATCATATTTTCCTATATCCTCCTCTAAGTTCACCAGCTCCTTCCAAATCATGTTCCTAGGGGTCTCCTTGTGTCGGCGCTGCCCAGGGTTGTGGAAGGTAGGGGGATTAGAATTGGGAGGGTGCAGGGCTGTTCCTAGCTACTCTGGGGCTCTACACAGCACCCCCATGGGGTGTGTGTGTGTGGGGCCCCAGGCCTCGGCGGGGGGGGTGGGGCTGGCTTGGGGGATAGAGGGAGAACTGCCCCCCAGCACTCACTAGTGGCGTGGCTGCGGCCAGGTCGCTACACTTCCCGCCGCCGGTGAGTGCAGACCCAGCCCTGCTGCAGTCCTCAGGGGACTGTGGGTGGGGCTGGGACAGAGCAGGGTGGGAAGAGGCGGGGCTGGGGTGGAGCAGGGCAGGAGCTTTGGGGAAGGGCTGGAGTAGGGGCGAGGCTGGGGCAGGGCAGAGGCAGGGCAGGGTGGAGCAGGGGCGGGGCTTTGGGGAAGGGGTGGAGTGGGGGCAGAGCAGGGGTGGGAAGAGGCGGGGCTGGGGCTGGAGCAGCACGCAGCTGCACAGGGCACCAGGAAATTTGGGGCACCAAATTTCCTGGTGCCCTACGCAGCTGCGTACTTTGCGTATGGGTAGGGACGGCCCTGGGAGGGCGACTGGCAGAGTGAGGTCCATTATTCGCAAATATGATAGCCTGCAAGGGCTCTGAGGTAGTCTTTTTGCTGATTTGTCTTTTTAAGACACCAGTCTCTCGCAGCAAATCCCCTGCCTGTTTGATTTTTGCCACTAGTTCATTCCAGGTTAGGTGTTCTATAGCCACAGCCCCCATGATCATTTTTGCTGAGAATTTAGTCCTACCTAAGTGCTCTGTACTAATTTGGGTCCCTGATAATGGGAAGTGATAACCCCATTTTCTTCTGTCTGGGGTAATGAATCAGACAGAGCTGCCAGCATCTTCTTTCAAATTAGGTAAGCTTCAGGGGCCTCTCCTGGTTTCTGCTTTTCCATTATATATAGTTTCTTAAGGGAAGAAGCAGGCAGTAATATTTTAAGAGCACTTACCCATTCCTAGGGTCTAGCAGCAGTCTGCTCCCAAGAACCTATGCCTATGTCCAGAGCATCTGAATTACAAGGAGAGGCGCATAACTGACTCAATGGGTTAAGTCCATGCCGTCAGCAGAGGGATACATTTGCCAAATGCGAGCCATTGCACGCAACGATGGTGTCACAGTTTAGTGGCCCCAGTCTCTCAGCAATAGCCTTGGCTTGACTAGGAGACCATCTTACTATGTCCGTGACCAGCTCTGTTGTGGGAAGATCGACTCCTGCAACTATGGCTAGGTCTACACTACCCGCCTGAATCGGCGGGTAGAAATCGACCTCTCGGGGATCGATTTATCGCGTCCCGTCAGGACGCGACATTCGATCCCCAAATCGACGCTCTTACTCCACCAGCGAAGGTGGGAGTAAGCGCCGTCGACAGGAAGCCGCAGAGGTCGATTTTGCCACCGTCCCTACAGCAGGGTAAGTCGGCTGCGATACGTCAAATTCAGCTACGCTATTCGCGTAGCTGAATTTGCGTATCTTAAATCGACCCCCCCCATAGTGAAGACGTAGCTTATGTGTTTAACCTCCCTGGTGGAAACAGGGGCAACATGATGCATGTGTGGCCAATTGGGGACAGCATCGGGGGGCTCTATTTTCCTAGGGGCTCCAAATCACAATCCTCTCAATCTTATAGCTGCTACCACCTCCTTATGGGCACTAAGTTGGACCTGCAATTTACTAATCTTTGCCTCACACTCCTGATGGCCTGCTGCTGCCTTGGCTGCCTTATTTTCATCTGCCAGGAAGCGAGTTGCTGCTCTCACTTCTTCTAAAACCATTTTTGTGGGTTAACTCTTTCCTATCCTGTTCTGCATCCCTGCTGGCCTTGTCTCTCTCCTCTTGCATATTTCTAAGTACAGTCACCATTTTAAGCTTTTCTGCTATAAATTCACACCCGTCTGTCTCACATTTGTACAAACGCTGTTGTAATTGCTTTTTTCCAGCTCCAGTTCCTGCCTTCCCTTTACCATTTCAACCATTTGCAGACATGCATAAAATAATGCCAATGCAACAGCCGCAACCTTTGCGCCACCACGTGGTTTAATAGTTGTGCAATATTGTTCAAAACTCAGACTCACTTCAATCAGGGGATTCTCACCCTTAAAGCACCCCCTTTCTCAGGAGCATTTCCCCTTCTTCATTACCCATCTCTCTAACTTGTTGGTTTTCTCCTGTCTCAAGCGAGCACCCAAGTTTTTTTTTTCAGCCATCTCTACTTCCCTTTTCTCACTAATGATCCCAACCAAAAACCCTTTCACGCAGTCACAGTATTGCTCTAAAATCTTTACTTTTAAGGCACAACTCTTTAACTCCTTATTGCATGGTCCTACAGTTATTCTAAGCACGATTCTTAACTTAAAAGTTACAGGACGTTACCAAATATTCTATGAGAGAGGGACCTCACTAAAGGAGCTTAGTCTGAAAAAGGAAGAGAGAGTTTGCTCAGGTCCATGCCTCAGTTTTCCCACTCTGCAGCAACTACCGAACAATTACCACGTGATTAGGGTCACGTGCTCCCTGCATTCTCCACCATTTATTACCAGATTTGCCCGTTACTTTGGGGTATGCTCATTTATTAGGGTTACTCTTCTGGGGGGGGGTGGGGGAGGGAAGAGGGATTTTGTAATTCTATCAATGTACTGCTTGTGTCACTTGTATTTTCATACGAAGCTCTACTCTCTTTTCTGCAAGTTCCCTCCCAGTGGAGCTATCTTGCATGACCTAAGGTTCCCAGGGCTGGGTTCCTCCAGCCCCAGAATCAGATGAACACACACACACATTAATAGAGCGTGTCTAAGCGGACTGGGTCAATCAGCATTCCCAAGCTGACCCCTTATACGCCCCTGGACTCCGCAGGCTGGGTCGAACAGCACTTCCAAGCTGCCACCCTCCTATGCCACAGGTTCAGCATGTCCCTATCCCCACTTTCATGTTACAGTTGTTCTGGTAGTAACCCACTTGATGAGCAAACCCCACAGGATTTTTAGCTTAGGGATCTGTAGCTTAGGTAAGAGGAGCGTTGCTGCAGAGCAAATAGGGAAGCCAGACACACACACACACTAGTAACCAGTTATTTATTGCCATGTAATAACCACACAAAGAGAGCCAAACAAAAACAGTTGCAATATTAAATCTACCTTAAATTTGATGACAAAAGTCAGGTTTAGAAAACTATACCTGATAACACAAGTCAGGGTTAGAAAGCTATACCTAGAGTAGGAAAAATAAAAAAACAGAGAGAGAGAGAGAGAGATGGATTCTCACCACTCTGTGAAGCTTCAACCAGTTGGGGTTCCCATGCGGTGGTGGTAGCTGAGGGTCTAGAGTGCTGGAGACAGGCAAAGCCCCCAGCACAATCAGTTAGGAGAAGATGAAGTCCCAATGGAACTGATGCAGATTTTGGATCCAGGCATCAGAACACTTACTTGAGCATGGGTAGGGGGTTTTGGTAGGGAAACAACAGTGGCTCAAGGGAGAACACTAGATTTGTTTGTGGGTAAACTGATGGCTCAAGGGAGTATACCAAAGTTGTTTTGTTCAGGCTAGACAATAGGAACTAATCATTCCTGGCTATGGGCGGTGTTCCTTCGAGGGAGCTCACAATGCAATTAGGCAGCTTCAGTATTTTGGATACCAATAAAGGATTTATTACTAGAATTGATCTGATAACTACTGAGCTGGTTGTGTGCAGGCGTGGGTTCATTAACATCTGGAGCAGAGATCCCCATCATGCAGTGCTTCACTGCTTTTCTGGTCCCAGAGTTCCATGCGGTTCTTGTCTTGGAATCTCTGTTCTCCATTCTGTATGCTGATGGAGATGCCTCCCTGTTCCATCTTCAATGCAAATGAGGCTAGGGGAGTTGCCTTAATCCTGTCACCCTTGTTCAGAGGGGTTTAGGTGTGTCTCCCACTGCCTTTTCACTGATTTTTGTAGGTCTTTCTTCTGATCGGTTTTAGTTCAAGCAGAGGCTAAAGGGCCGAGGGGGGGGGGGTTCTTTGTGAGTCAGACTGGCTGGATACTGTGCCCTGGTTCCCCAAAAACACAGAGCTAACAGGTAACACCCTTTTATCTTCAAGGGACTCAATGGTTCAGGATACTTAAAAGATCGCCTGAAACTCCAGGATGAGGACCATGTCAACAACTCTGTTCCTTAGGTACAATGAAGCTGTCCACGACCAGCGTAAATCTCTCTGAATAGGAGACAGCTTTCTTTGGGTCTGTTCCAGGCTGTGGAATGTACTCCCACAGGATAGAAGAACCATATCAAACACCAACACTTACCATTCTAAGGGTAAGAAGTACTTTGATGTGGCCTTAGATAACCGAGATACACAGCACGGCTGACATAAAAAAACAAACAACTTCTCAATTTTCCCCTTGGTGAGAAAAAGGGAGGAGAGAATCACACGTGACAGATGTTAGCCACAGTGTTTAATACACTACTGGAAGGCTCTCAGGTACTTTGGTTATTAGGGTGTCATCAGAACCTGAATAGAATAGTGTGCAGGATAATCACATAAAACCAGAAAGCTATGACACTTCGTATGAAGATACAGCAGGGAGGCATGGCAACCATTCTACTTAGTTGTTTCATTAGCAAATAGTGAAGCTGAACACACATTAAGATGAACAAATGGAACTTTATTAAACCCTTTGCTCTACTCTGTCCATGTGGCCAAGTTGCTTCCAGCCTAATTCCATGTGTTCCCCTGGTGTCCCCTCAACAACAGTCCCTCCAGGGAACATAGGCCCTCTGATTCCCATTCCACTGCTCATGAGACACACAGGGAAAAACACACATTAGCTTCTAGTCCACATATAAGGTATGTTAGTAGGTACATTATAATGGAACATTTGTGTTTCAAAGGAATGCCACTATACTGCTTTGTAGCAAGGAACGGGTTAAAATTCCTATGGGGGGAATGATAACAAATATAGAGAATACAGTTCTTGCAGCACTGTATACATAATTGTCAGCCTAATTAAAGCCTGGTGATTAGAAATGTTATTCTCTTTATTCTTTAATTATGAGGTAGCACTTTATTTCTGAGTGCAGAAATAACCCTGGAATTACCTTTTAAAATTACTCAGTTATTACATATTGATGCTGCAGATGCAGCTGAAAATCTGGCTAGAGCCTTTGAGAACTGACTCTCTGGCTTGTCAGAAGGGGATGCAAGAGGCAGTGTGGAATATTCAGGAAGAAGCAGGCTACTCCCCACCTTTACCACTTGCAAGTACCATGACAATGACATAAGACAGTGTAGTGTAAATCTGTAGATGAATTTTCACATCTTTGATTTTATGAGCTCCAGGAAAGCATTAGGAAAATGTATTGCCTTATTAAATGAAAAAAATAGGCATGATTTTCAAATGAAGGCAGATTCAGAAGCTGATAAGCCAAGTCTGTTATACATAGCAACCTTAGGACTGAGGATATATATAGTCTTTCAGTGTAAAGTTACTCGGCCTAATGATCTCCATAGATTCCAGCTCTCACTATGGAACACTGGGAAAGCTACTCTGATTATACACTACAGTCAGGTTCCTTCCTGTATCAGATTAGCAACTATATGGCCACTTACCCAATGGGGCTTAGGTATCTGTGGCTCTGCAGCTGCACTGGGTCCAAAGTAAAGAACTGAATCTTATTGGTGAAGACTTAGGGGAGGCTGCCAAAGAGTTCTCAAGCACCCATCCTGCTGTGTCCTAGGAGTTCAGATTCCTCTATGGTGAGAGGGGGTGTAGGGCCTTCCCTTTAGCTTCACTTCTCAGTCTCCTGCAGAGGCTCCTTAGGGCCTCAGTAAGTTCACTCTTCTTGGAAGGGTAGATTTCAACTCAGACACTATTTGGCCCCCCAAACTCCCCTCTCCAGACAGCTATTGCAGATGCTGCCTCCCCTACCGGCCACCTGTGTACAGATCTTTAAACCAGTTTGGGAACAGGGTATAAACACCCTTCAATGTGAACCAGTTTCTAATGTGGTTTGGCCAGCCAGTATGCATGGGGGGCCTGAACCATGTTAGAGCTCTTTTAAATCCCTAAATCCATATTGCAGCCTACCTGATTAGGAATCGAGACTCAGTGGTTTCATATCTGAGGTAGTGTTGTAAAATGCATCCCCATTAAAGCAGTGCTCCTTCCATCATAAACTTTTATGAACTGGATAGCAAAATATAAAAATTGGCTAAAAAGTTCAGCCAAGAAGCAAACGTTTTTAGAATAGTTGAGCTGGGCAAACTAATTTTAAGGGTATAAGACATTAGTTTCTGGTGTTTTATAGGGCTGTCGATTAATCAGTTATCTCACATGATTAACTCAAAAAAATTAATTGCAATTAATTGCAGTTTTAATCACACTGTTAAACAATAGAATACCAATTGAAATTTATTAAATATTTTGGATGTTTTTCTACATTTTCAAATATATTGATTTCAATTACAACACAGAATACAAAGTGTGCAGTGCTCATTTTATATTATTTTTATTACAAATATTTGCACTGTAAAAAATGATAAAATAGTATTTTTCAATTCAGCTCATACAAGTACCATAGTGCAATCTCTTTATCATGAAAGTGCAACTTACAAATGTCGATTTTTTTTGTTACATAACTGCACTCAAAACCAAAACAATGTAAAACTTGAGAGCCTACAAGTCCACTCAGTCCTATTTCTTGTGCAGCCAATCGCTAAGAGAAACAAGTTGGTTTACATTTACGTGAGATAATGTTGTCCCTTCTTATTTACAGTGTCACCTGAAATAGACCAGATGTTTGCATGGCACTTTTGTAGCTGGCATTGCAAGGTATTTATGTGCCAGATATGCTAAACATTTGTATGCCCCTTCATGCTTGGCCACCATTGGTTACACAAGTCAAACTGTTGTGTTTATTTAATGATTTTGATTTATAAAACAAATAAAATAAAAATGTATCTGTCACAGTTATGGGGCTGCTTGCACCTCAGTTCCCTTCCTGGTGTCTCCGAGTGCCGCCCCCCCTCCTTGGGTGTCAGGCCTTGTGCCTTTACCTGTTTGGTGAAATTTTGCAGTTCTCTCACTCTTAGACTGGGATGTGTGTACATCACCCCACCTATGTCAATAGCTTATTACCACACAGGTCCAACTGGACACTTCCCTTTCAGAGCCTGTGACCAAAGCTGTAGTGAAAAGCAGCCCACCTAAAACAAATATGTTTATTAGCAAATAGAACAAAGTACAAGATTTTTTTTTTTAAATGCCAGCCTATGTGCATGTTTAGACTCATCTAATTGGATGCCTCACTACAAGGTATGTTAGGTGGGCTTCCCTCGAGTTACAGGAATGGAACAGACTTATGTTCTTTTTAGAAGCCAAGGAGCTCTTGGGACCCAGTCTGGTCTCTGTTTACCTTCTTTAGAGAGATGTTCCCAGACTGCTCTCTCCTCTCAGGGAAACACCCTGTTCTCAAAATCCCACCCTCCCTGGTTGTGCCTGAGCCCATTTATCCTATTGATCAACTATTTTTGTTTGAGGGGCTCTCTCTGAAGTCTCTCTTTTGCCTCAGCTGGATTTTTCCCAGTTGGTCAGCCAGGTCACCTAAGATGGTAGTTCCATTGTTTGGCAGTTAAACCCATTCAGCCTTACTGGCCTCCAGCCTCTGGTCTTGTGATGGTGGGAGGAGTGCGCTGAAACTTTGCTGCCCCTGACATTCCACCCCTCCATCTCAGGAGACCTATATCCTAAAGCACAGTTTGGGCTCCAGATCAACATTCATTTCCATTCACTGCGGCACCTCTCCTAAGTGCTCAACACCTTTACCAGATATTTGAAATCAAGTTCTTGTAAACAGTGGCCCTGGCTTTTCACTGCCTAGAGAATGTGTCCATTCTGTGTTACTTGGGTGGCATAAAATAGATGGGTTCTGACTGTAGCTGGCCAGGGGAAACTTACCCTGATGAAGGGCAGCTTTCTATTGATAAAGGGCCAGCAGAGGCAGCAGAACCAGCTCCTGTGCAGTCACCCTTCTGGTGTGCAGGGAGGGATCAGACATGGCAGGATTGTTTTGGTGGGGTGTGTGTGAAGGAGTGGAGTTCTGCTGTACCAATCCTTCGCTGGTTAAGTTAAGTTAGCTGGAGACCTACTCTAATGTACTCTATGACTGTGCAACACAGGTCCCTGCTGTGATGCTGTACCCCAGGTGTAGGCAACCTATGGCACGCGTGCTGAAGGTGGCACATGAGCAGATTTTCAGTGGCACTCACACTGCCCGGGTCCTGGCCACCAGTCCGGGGGGCTCTGCATTTTAATTTAATTTTAAATGAAGCTTCTTAAACATTTTAAAAACCTTATTTACTTTATATACAACAATAGTTTAGTTATATATTATGGACTTATAGAAAGAGACCTTCTAAAAATGTTAAAATATATTACTGGCACGTGAAACCTTAAATTAGAGTGAATAAATGAAGACTCGGCACACCACTTCTGAAAGGTTGCCTACCCCTGCTGTACCCCATAATGCTTTATGGGAATATGACATAACTGGAATATGTTTTGTGCTGCCTGTGCCATGTAACATCTCTCTGTAAAGGTTATGGTCTACTATATCTATTCATCCTATTTGTACACATATATCATTTTTGTACTTGAGGTTAAGAATATTGGCTGTATACTTGCTTGATTTCTAAGTAAGCTTTGTGAGGCATTTGGTCAGCTTCTTTAGAAAGGAATTCGCAAGGTTAAGTGCCCAATCAGGAAGCACTTGGGGAACAGTACATCTTGGAATGCGCCAGTCCACATAAGAAGTCTTCCTGGAGACATACAAGATACCATACAGGCAAGGGGGGGGGAGGATAGCTCAGTGGTTTGCGCACTGGCCTGCTAAACCCAGAGTTGTGAGCTCCATCCTTGAGGGGGTGATTTGGGGCAAAAATCTGTCTGGGGATTGGTCCTGTTTTGAGCAGGGGGTTGGACTAGATGACCTCCTGAGGTCCCTTCCAGCCCTGATATTCTGTGATTCTAATGGCTTCTGCCTGTAAAGACTGAGTCATGCATGGACATGTGACTTGCCCAGGTGACTCCAAAACTCCATCTTGGAGCTGGACTTTGCATAGGAGAGAGGAGGGGGTCTCCACCCACAAGAGAAAGTCTATTTAAGCCTGTGGGAGACCCCTCCAAAGGTCTTCAGCTGGCTAAAGAGAGGGCCTCTCCACCCCCAAAGATACCTGAAAGAAACTGGAACAAAGGGCAGTGACTGCAAGGGGTGTGAATGACTGCGGGACCCAGACTAAAAGGAGATTAGTCTGTAAAAGGAAGCATTCTGGAACTGGTGAGGATCTTATTTGTATTCAGTTTCTTACTGTATTAGACATAGATTTGCATGTTCTATTTTATTTTACTTGGTAGTCCACTTTGTTCTGTCTGTTACTACTTGGAACCACTTAAATTCTAGTTTCTGTATTTAATAAAATCACTTTTTACTTATTAATTAACCCAGAGTATGTATTAATACCTAGGGGGCGGGACAAACAGCTGTGCATATCTCTCTATCAGTGTTATAGAGGGCGAACAATTTAGGAGTTTACTTTGTATAAGCTTTATACAGGGTAAAATGGATTTATTTGGGTTTAGACCCCACTGAAAGTTGGGCAGCTGAACGTTAAAGATAAGAACACTTCTGTAAGTTGCTTTCAGTTAAGCCTGCAGCTGTATGGGGCAAGTAATTCAGACCCTGGGTCTGTGTTGGAACAGATGGGCGTGTCTGGCTCAGTAAGACAGGGTGCTGGGGTCCCAAGCTGGCAGGGAAAGCAGGGGCAGAAGTAGTCTTGGCACATCAGTTGGCAGCTCCCAAGGGGGGGTTCTTTGATCCAACCCATCACACCTGCTGTACCACTTTAACTTTCCTGCAGAGCTTGAACGTGATGGAGAATAGAGCCTCTGGTGAGTCATTTACACCAGTGCAAGTGAGTTGCGCTTTGGGTATAAAACTCCACCCATCTGATTTAGTAGCATTTGGCACCCACTTTGCACAAGGCATAGAACATCTAGCTTCACTCACATTACTAGAAATAACCAACTGAAAGCTATGCCATCCTCCTTCAAAGATCCACCCTCACCACACACCTCCTTCCCCCAAAGATGGGGGAAATAGATTGGCTCTGCAATACTTATGCCTAATTTCAACATAAACAATGGCCAAAACACATTATACCAGTGTGGTGCATCTGCTAAACAGGGGACTACTATTCCCATCAGCACTCCTCTCCCCACTACACACCTCTCTTCCTCCTGGCCAGGCAAGGGGAAAGGTCCTGACCCAGGAAAGGATTATGCCCTGTGATAGAGCCTTCGGTGGCCAAGTGTCCAGATGGTTGGTCAGAGAAGGTAGTAGGGGGACCTGGGCCCTCCCGCTCCACCAGGTCTCAGCCCAAGGCCCTGTGTCGTTCAATCCCTAAGCAGGGGAGATGGGTCTTCCTCCTGGCAGGGGGGAGAGGTCAAGACCAGTTTCTCTGGGCTCCTTCCTACTAAAGTCTCTTTAGTTTGGGGCATGGCCCTGATAGTCCAGTTGCCCCACAGTTGGAACTTATCTACAGACTCCCCTTGGCAGGGGAAGGCTTACTTGCCTCCAGTGGCTGCATTGGCTGGCAGTCGCTGACCCATCCCTTCAGGCAGGCCAACGGAGAGCTCCTGCTTCCTCACCAGTCAGTCCCCAACTGAGCCAGGCTCCCTTCTTTTCTCCCCACTCCAGGCCCGGCATTGGCTGCAGGTATAGCGGGACAGGGCTAGCTGAACCCAAAGATTTCTTTAACTCCTGCTGTGCCAGGCAGCAGTTTCCCTGCTCCATCGCAGGCTCTTTTGGGAAGTAGCAGCTGCATGGTGAGCTAGGAGCTGCAGAGAAGCCAGATGCAGAGAGGAACTCTTGGAACTGTATATAGAGCTGCTTGTAGAACTGTCTGTGAGTGCCAGACATCACAGCTAGGTGCAGATCAGTGTGGGACTTATAGGGGAGCAGCAGCAGCTGGGCAGTGAGCCAGTGCAGAGGGCCCCCAATGAGAGACCCTGAGTGTGGCCTGGAAACCCACAAGCTCCTATTTGCTTGACTAGAGACTGGACTGGAGCGACACCCCAAGCACTAGGCCTGAAGAGCCATGACTCTGGATTAGACTTCCCTAGGGGCCCAAACAAGAGCAACTATTGCCCACTTTGAATTGTAACTGTTGAATCCTCCGTACCTCAGGTCTTTGCAACCTTTTCCTTTCCTGCCAGCCCTGGTAAAATACCCTTTCCCTTAGCCATACGGCTGAGTGGCTATTGGGACCCACCAGGGCTAATGTCTACAAGGCCTTGCTGCTGAAACACCTACAGTGCTTGCCTCCGAATCGTGGAACACGAGGCATACTTCTGGCACTCTGCGCATTTCAGGTACTCCAACAGGAAGCAGCCCAGTAATTACATCAGGTTAAAAAAGGAAGAAATCATGCTCTAGCCCAGGAAGAAATCTAAGGCAAAGTCAACTACAAACCATGGTTTGGCCTCTCCATACTGTCTGGTCAAATCTTGTCATAGTGTCATTGAGCTACAGCTATGTTTAAATTCTCCAGCACAGGGATTAAACATGATTTTTTGTCTTATGACAACAGGTCCCTAATTCGTAGAAATTCTGTTCTTTAAATCAGCTGGAGCTGCAGTTGGGACAGGGCCTTGGTCACCAACCAAGCTTCTCCCAGCAAGATGAATTTTGTTGGGACCTGGTCAAGACCTCCTCTGATTCCTGGGTGCTCAGGGAGACCAGTGAGAATAGCACCAGCACCTGGAGTGCCTTTTGGGCCCCAGGCTCTCAGCTCATAAATTCTCCTTCCATTCCCCTGAAGGCTGGTACCTGAGGTGAAACTCCTGATATCTGCTGTGCACCAGCAAGGACCTGAGACAACCTGTACCCTCTGCACAGCCTCTGCGAGGCTGTGAAAGTCACCAGCCCCACAATTCCAGTGACTTTTGTATGCCCCACCGCTTTTGTTTTTAAATTAAGCCATTTACCAAGTTAGTGGCTATTAAATATGGTCATTAATTGTTCATAAAAAAATAGTCATTTGATCTTCACTTACGAGTTATTCACTACATAGCCACGGGGCTTTCCTCCAGTATATCATTCGTTACGTTCATTTATTATGCAGTGCCCCAAGCCATTGAAGAAATTAGTGAATGATTTATGGAACAGTTTAAGTGATTGCAGTTTTTTTCCACTGACATGGCTGCAAACTTGGTCTGCCCAACTCACTTGTGCTGTGACTGGGTAAGTGACAGAAACCTGGGCCATTATCAAATCACCACACTGTAAACTGTGGAAATCAAATTGTTGGGCCAAATTCTGCTCTGGGTTACATCATTTAAATCTGGATTTACACCTCTGATTTCTACAGAATCACTCCAGATTTACATTGGTGTGATCCAGAGCTGAATTTGGCTCACTGTATATGAAGTGAGCTAAACTTCCCCAGTTTCCTTCCTCCCCCCAGTTCTAGTGAATGGTCTCCCTCTCCAGCTCTTAGGATGCTCATGCACAGGCCTGGCTTTTGACTGTGCACTGGTAAGGTAAGTAAAGGGATTTCTTGAAACATTGTATTAGACATTGAAGGGAGGTGTGTGTCTTTTAGAGAAAAAAATACTAGTAGGGGAAAAGCATTTCTATGCCATTCACCTTTGAGGAAATGTCATATGAAAATAGCAAAGCCAAAGAACACCAAACTGTCCACTATCATACAGGCATCTACTCACACTGCCCTTCAGAGCTGATGGATTGTGGGGAAAGTGAAAACCCTCCCTGGGGCTTCCATGTTCTTGCTTTCAAAGCCCTTTCCAGCTCTGCCCTAACCCTCATCTTAGATCTGATCTCCTGTTGTGCACCCCCCCTCAATGCCTCCACTCTGCCTTTGATGCCAGTCTCATTGCCCCATGTGAGTGCGGGGAATGACCCCATACATTGCTGGGGGGGTGACCAGACAGCAAGTGTGAAAAATCAGGACAGGGGGTGGGGGGTAATAGGAGCCTATATAAGAAAAAGACCCCAAAATCAGGACTGTCCCCATAAAATCGGGACATCTGGTCACTATATGGGGGAATGGCTGCTTTTATACTGTGTGCCAAGAAAAAAAACCTGCTTTTAATAAATTGGGCCAAACTCAGGTTTGTTGACAGCAGGTGCCACTCCAACACTGGGTCTGCATTGAGCCCTGTGTATTTTCCTTTAGAAACAAAAAGGTTCCAATTTCTGAGGCAGCTGAAAAGCTAGGAAGTAACCATACCCAAAGCCCTTTGGTGCTGTTGTGTAGCATTATCTTTCATTTCTTCTGTCCACCCCTTCACAATCACCAATAATTGGCAGCCCTGTCAGAAAGATCAAGAAGTGAATGGGCATGAAGACTGAATTGCCGTCTCATCCACAGATGTGGCTAGTCCTTTCAAATCAGAATTTAGGTATATTGACAGGGCAGAGGTGAACACGTTAGCTCTGCATGTTCTGTAGCTAAACAGAGGACTTCATTTTCTGGGGCTGTCAATGCAGCTGCTAGTATCAACATTACATTTATTTCTTATGGCTGGGATTTCCAAAGAAGCCTAAGGGAGCTAAGTGCCTGACTCCTATTAACTTTTAATGAGGGAGAGGTGCCTAACACCCAGAGATCCCTTCTTGAATCCCAGTGAAAAGCATTTGTGATTCTTTTTTATATCAAGCCTTTAACATTGAAGATGTGGCAGGGGAGTCCCACTCCGTGGCATGTGAGGATGAGCATTTTCAGAGCAGTGCATGGAATTTTAGTTCCATGACTCCCAGTGACTTCTTTTAATAGGGAGTCATGTGGCTCAAATTCTGTGCACAGCTTTGGAAATTCAGGGTGTGGGGGGGAGTTGTTACAGATTGCAGAGTCACATGTCAATGTACAGAAATGGAAATACTAATAGTTTTGCATCAGTAGGTGGCAAACCTGAATCACAGTGTTAGATTCCTTGCCAACTGCAATAATGTAGCAGTGATTTCTGAGCAGGAAATAACAAAAAGTACTTGCAAAACTGAAAAGCTTTTGTGGCGAATGAAAATGTTTATAATAATTTAGAAGGATTGTTATATAGTTAGGCTTAGAAAACTCAGTGTCAAAATTACATGCAGCAAGCTGTAATAGGCATAAAGATTGCAGAATAAAAGAAACAGAAGCAGTTCACTTGACAAATGTGAAAGCTTTCTTGATATTATAGAAAGGCTAAATGATCTTAATCATATCAACTACTGGCTTGCAGCCAGAATCTTTGTGAAAGGTATGAACAATGTACTAAATTATCCACAACTTTAAAAACCTCCATAAGACTAAATAGGGTTCAGGTATTCTTTTTATTTTTTTAAGAGATGAAAGTTATTGTTGCCATGTTCGATTTAATTTCAAATATGAAACACTTGTTAGGTTGAAAATGCATCCAGGTTTGTAAAAATTACAAGTAGGTAATTCGTTTATGGTTAATAATGATTTCAAATACATGGCATACTTCTTTTGCCTAGTCTTATCCATCCTAAGAAACGTACTTCAGTTCTTCATATACAGTTAGTTTATGGGATCTATGACAAATCATGACTGTGAGGGAAAAAATGGTTGAGTGGGAGAAGATACACAGAGGTATGATGTGTAGTGTGGGCGGGGCCAAGATTTTCAGAAGTGGCTACTGGTTGGGTGTGTGGCCTGAGACGTATTGGGCTTGCATGTCTGAATTGCTGAGCACCTACCACTCCAGTTTAGGTCAATGGAAGCTGTGAGTGCTCAGCACTTCTGAAAATCTGGCCCATGCTATTACCAACCGAGCTCCCAGAATTACAATCTGCTTTTGAAAACGTTACCCTAGGGTAGTAGGCAGTTCATACCAATATACAGCAAGAATTATTTGCGCATGTTAATGTTGGTTGGAGATGAAAGTAGTGATCTTACGTTGCTAGAGGGTGGGGCTGTTTTGTTTTTTTTGTTTTTTTCCCCACAAGCCAAAACCTAAAGTATTTTATTCAAATAAAGGTACCAGGCCAGAAGCTGATTTTTAAAACCAGATAAGTCAGATTACATTAGTGGGTTTGTATATATGAAAAATAAACACCCAACTCAGACTCATAGACTTTAAGGTCAGAAGGGACCAATATGGTCATCTAGTCTGACCCCCTGCATGATGCAGGTCACAAAAGCTGACCCCCCCACTTTCCCTTAACTCTGCTGTTGAAGTCTCCAGATCGTGATCTAAAGACTTCAAGTCGCAGAGAATCTTCCAGCTTGCGACCCCTGCCCTATGCTGCGGAGGAAGGCGAAAAACCTCCAGGGCCATTGCCAATCTACCCTGGAGGAAAATTCCTTCCCGACCCCAAATATGGCGATCAGCAGAACCCCGAGCATACAGGCAAGATTCTCTAGCCAGACCCTCATTTTACCAGCGATGGCCGTTATTGCCTAATTGATTAGTATCACGTAATCCCATCAAACCATTCCCTCCATAAACTTATCTAGCCTAATCTTGAAGCCAGAGAGGTCTTTCGCCCCCACCGTTTCCCTCGGAAGGCTGTTCCAAAATTTCACCCCTCTGACGGTTAGAAACCTTCGTCTAATTTCAAGCCTGAATTTCCCCACGGCCAGTTTATATCCATTTGTTCTCGTGTCCACATTAGCACTGAGCTGAAATAATTCCTCCCCCTCCCTGGTATTTATCCCTTTGATATATTTAAAGAGAGCAATCATATCCCCCCTCAGCCTTCTTTTGGTTAGGCTAAACAAACCAAGCTCCTCGAGTCTCCTTTCATAGGAAAGGTTTTCCATTCCTCGGATCATCCTAGTTGCCCTTCTCTGTACCCGTTCCAGTTTCAGTTCATCCCTTTTAAACATAGGAGACCAGAACTGCACACAGTACTCCAAGTGAGGTCTCACCAGCGCCTTGTATAACGGAAGCAGCACCTCCCTGTCCCTACTAGAAATACCTCGCCTTATGCATCCCAAGATCGCATTAGCTTTTTTCACAGCCACGTCGCATTGCCGACTCATAGTCATCTTGCGATCAACCAGGACTCCGAGGTCCTTCTCCTCCTCAGTCTCTTCTAACTTATGTGTCCCTAGCTTATAACTGAAATTCTTATTAGTCATCCCTAAATGCATCACCTTACACTTCTCACTATTAAATCTCATCCTATTACTATTACTCCAATTTACAAGGTCATCCAAGTCTCCCTGCAGAATATCCCGATCCTTCTCCGAGTTGGCAATGCCTCCCAACTTTGTGTCATCCGCAAACTTTATCAGCCCACTCCTACATTTGGTTCAGAGGTCAGTAATGAATAGATTAAATAAAATCGGACCCAGAACTGAACCTTGAGGAACCCCACTGGTGACCTCCCTCCAATCTGACAGTTCACCTTTCAGTACTACCCGCTGCAGTCTCCCCTTTAACCAGTTCCTTATCCACCTCTGGATTTTCCTATCGATCCCCATCTTATCCAATTTAACCAATAATTCCTCATGTGGAACTGTATCAAACGCTTTACTAAAATCGAGGTATATTAGATCCACCGCATTTCCTTTATCTAGAAGGTCTGTTACTTTCTCAAAGAAGGAGATCAGGTTGGTTTGGCACGACCTGCCTTTCGTAAACCCATGTTGTAATCTGTCCCAGTTGCCATTCACCTCAAGGTCCTTAACTACTTTCTCCTTCAAGATTTTTTCCAAGATCTTACATACTACAGAAGTTAAACTAACAGGCCTGTAGTTATCCGGGTCACTTTTTTTCCCCTTCTTGAAAATAGGAACCACATTAGCTATTCTCCAGTCCAACGGTACCACCCCCGAGTTTACAGATTCATTAAAAATTGTCGCCAAGGGGCTCGCAATTTCTCGCGCCAGTTCCTTCAATATTCTAGGATGAAGATCATCCGGTCCGCCCGATTTAGTCCCGTTTAGCTGGTCAAGTTTGGCTTCCACTTCTGATACTGTAATATCTATCCCCCCTCCTCTAATCCCCTCTGTCCTACTCCCTCTATTCCTAAACCCTTCATTAGCCTTATTAAAGACCGAAGCAAAATATTCATTTAGATATTGTGCCATGCCTAGATTATTCTTAATTTCCACTCCATCCACATTCTTCAGCGGTCCCACTTCCTCTTTCTTTGTTTTCTTCCTATTTATATGGCTATAAAACCTCTTACTATTGGATTTAATTCCCCTTGCCAGGTCCAACTCTACACGTCTTTTGGCCTTTCTCACCGCATCCCTACATGCTCTAAACTCACTAAGGTAGGTTTCCTTGCTGATCCCTCCCTTCTTCCATTCTCTGTACGCTTTCTGTTTTTTCTTAATCGCCCCTTTGAGACTCCCGCTCATCCAGCTAGGTCTAAATCTCCTGCCCACTAATTGTTTTCCCTTTCTCGGGATACAAGCCTCAGACATCTCATGCAACTTCTGCTTGAAATAATCCCAGGCGTCATCTGCCTTTAGATCCCTAAGTATGTTAGCCCAATCCACTTCCCTAAGTAGTTGCCTTAATTTATTAAAGTTGGCCTTTTTGAAATTGAAAACCTTAGTTACAGTATCATTTCTGTTAATCCTTCCATTTAGTTTAAACCGAATTAGCTCATGGTCACTCGAGCCAAGGTTGTCCCCTACAACCATTTCTTCAACGAGGTCCTCACTACTCACCAGCACCAAATCTAAAATGGCATCCCCCCTCGTCGGTTCAGTTACTACTTGATGAAGGAATTCATCTGCTAGCACGTCTAAGAACATCTGAGCCCTGTTATTGTTACTAGCATTTGTTACCCAATCTATATCTGGGAAGTTAAAGTCCCCCATGATGACACAGTTCTTATCAGTTTTTACTTCCCTAAAAACCTTAAGTAGTTCTCTGTCCGCCTCCAGGCTAGATCCCGGCGGTCTATAGCACACCCCAAGCACTATCTCGGGGGAGGCTCTAGTAGTTCTTTTATGCAGTGTAATTATTGCCCATACAGACTCCGTCTTATCCATTCCATCACTTATTATTTCTTTACATTTTAGCTCATTATTGACATATAATGCCACTCCCCCACCTTTACCTTTTTTCCGGTCATTCCTAAACAGCACATACCCTTCCATACCTGTACTCCAGTCATGACTACCGTTCCACCACGTTTCGGTTATTCCTACGATATCAGGTTTCATCTCTTGGACCAGGAGCTCCAATTCCTCCATTTTGTTACCTAGGCTTCTCGCATTGGTGTATAAACATCTTACCGTATGCTGTCTATCCTTTCTCCCATTAGTTATGCAATTTGGAACGGACCCTATCCTGTCCATCCGCCCCCTCTTTCTTATGTCCAATTCCCTACCCCTACCTATGTCTGTGCTTATCACCTCACACTCCTTTTCAGTGTTGGAATCTGGCGTGGAGATTAACTGAACATCTCCCAACCGTCTCCCCCAAATTCCTAGTTTAAAGCCCTTTTGATGAGATGAGCCAGCCTCCCTCCCAGAAGTCTATTCCCTTCCCTACTCAGGTGAAGTCCATCCCGCGAGAACAGCTGTCTGTCCCCAAAAGCCTCCCAGTGGCCATACATCCCAAAGCCCTCCTTATAGCACCACTCCCTTAGCCAGCTATTTATCCTCACAATTCTGTCTGCCCTTTGCTGTCCTTCTCTAGGAACAGGCAGAATCCCACTAAAGATAATCTGAGCCTCCACTTCCTTAAGCGTCTTCCCCAGCCTGGCGTAATCTCCCTTAATTCTCTCTTGCGAGAACCTAGCCGTGTCGTTCGTTCCTACGTGAAGGATGATCAAAGGGTTCTTACCTGCTCCTTTTAGGATCCTTTTCAACCGCAGGTCCACATCCCTTATCTTAGCGCCCGGCAGACAGCACACCCTTCTGTTTTCAGGGTCTGCTCTGGTCACAGGCCTGTCCAACCTCCTCAGCAAGGAGTCTCCAATCACATAAACCTGCCTTTGCCTGGTGACAGTACTCTGTACAAATCTATCCCCTGTTCCCTGTAGTCGTACCTCTTGTGTCTCTCTATTTTCCCTTATAGTCCCCCTAGTGCCATCCTCTATCCTACTGGGGCCCGGTATTGGTGCTGTCTCCATCAACTCCTGCCCTCTCTCTATCGGACTAGCTGCTCTTCTCTTCTTCCTCTGCCTCCCACCATCAGTTACCACCTGCTGCCTCTCTTCCTCGTTACCCAAACACTCAAACCTGTTCCTGAGTTCTATTCCCCCCTCACTAGCCCTCCTTTTCCTTGGCCTGCTCCTCACAGTCACATGCTTCCACTGATCTTGATCTGCCCCTGACCTTCCCCCCTCACAGACCATAGCCTGTGCTTCCACCTGCACCCCTGAGCATTCCCCTTCTGCCACACCCGGCTTCTGCTCCATTAGCTGCTCGAATCCCCTTCTAAACTCCACCATAGTATCTACCTGCATCTGCAGCCCTCTAATCTTTTCCTCTAGCAGATCTATTAGGCGGCATTTCATGCAAACATACCTTTGTTCAGGTTCCCCAGCGAGGACCATGTACATACCACAGCTGCTGCATGCAATCATCTGCATAGTGTCCCCCGCTGCTTGGCTCATGGCTGCTGTGGTCTCTGCCTGCTGCTCCTGGGACAACAGAGCACACTGCACCCTCCTACCTCCCCTTCCACCTCCCCCTGTAAACTCCCACTTAAACTCCCCTGTTAGCAGCCCTGTTTGCCGGCTCCTG
>NW_020664409.1:78238337-78240217 GCF_002925995.2 Terrapene triunguis
TTAAACTCCCCTGTTAGCAGCCCTGTTTGCCGGCTCCTGGTGCCGCTTCTCGCAACTGTATAATGGATCAAATAAACTTAACTAAAAATGTCAGGCAGGAGTTTCCAGTTCTAAGCAGTAACATGAATCACAAGCATATGTCACTTAATGTCTTCTTGTGAGTCCCTTGTTGTAGCTGTGCAGACTGGTGAGAGTCTGTAAGTCTGCATTGGCCGCTATAATGGCCAACACTAGAAACTGGACCAGGACCTTCTGAACTAAAAGTAAGAATTGCTACAGCTTGAGCTAAAGAGGTAGGCAGTCAAGCCGAGAGCTGTACCAGCCCCATATCCTGTGTGGATCAGGCACAGAGCTGGTGGGCAGAGGCACTGAGAGCATAGGGAAGGGTCCTCCAGAAGCTGGGGCATAGGGTCAGGACCCTGTAAGACAGTAGTTCTCAAACTTTTGTACTGGTGACCCCTTTCACATAGCAAACCTCTGAGTGCAACCCCCCTTATAAATTAAAGACACTTTTTATATTTTGTGGCAGAGCTCTGACCTTGTCCCCATGGGTCCCACGCTTCTAGGTGGTTTATGCTAGCCTCGGAGGCTCACTGCGACCCTCCACATAGCCCTTCTGTCTCTAGGGCCAGGGTACAGTCTACTGAGCCCTTTTCATCATAAGCCAGCAAGGAGGTTGGTGAGAGAACTCCCACAATCTCTGTTGTCCCTACACGCTTATTCAAGAACAATTGAGTCTCCCGTCCTGACAGGGGCCTGTCTTCCCTTCCCAGGAGACATTTCTGTAGTGGCAGGTTGGGGGGAACGCAGGCCCGCCCTCTACTCCGGGTTCCAGCCCAGGAACCTTAACGGCAGCAGCTGTTGGCAGCCGACCTTTCACTGCCAGAGTTGCTACATTTCCCTGGGATACTTCCCCACAGCTCCCAGACTTCTCTCTATCAACGCCTTCTTCACTCTTACTTTAGGACTCCCTTTCCAGTGGTTTCAGGGTGTCTTCATTACCCAGCCCTTCAGTCACATTTCCTCTCCCCTGGCTCTCTTGGGCCTGACTGGAGTGAGCCCTTTTATAGCATCAGAGGGGCCTTAATTAGAGTCAGGTGCTTAACAGCCTCACCTGACTCTTTGCAGGTTAATTGAAGTCAGGTGTTCTCATTAGCCTGGAGCAGCCCCTGCTCTGGTCAGTCAGGGAACAGAAAACTGCTTATCCAGTGGCCAGTATATCTGCCTTCGATTACTCTGCTGTTTTTTGGTTTTTATTTATTACTCTGCTGTTCCCAACTGGCCTGGGTCTATCACATAATTTAACACCGCTATAAATGCTAGAGGCAAAGCGGAGTTTGGGGTGGAGGCTGACAGCTCATGACCTCCCATGTAATAATCTCATGAGCACCTGAGGGGTCCCAACCCCAGTTTGACAACTCCTGCTGAATTATTGGTCTCTTTGCCCAGCAGTTTTAGTTCCCAGTACTTTCCATTTCCAACCTGGAAGAGGCCAGCAACTTCCAGTTCCCATTGGCTGTCTGAGACACAACACACACCTTCCATTGGGCAGCATGGCTTTCATAGAGCCACCCATTGAAAGAGGAATGGGAGGGCTGGGACAGTCTGGGGGGAGAAGGAGAGCAAGAGCCCACTGGCTCACAGTCACAGAGTGCAGAGGCAGGACTTGGAGCCGGGCTGGGACACAAGGTGAGGGGGCGAGAAGGGGGCTTCTACTCAGGAGCAGAGAAGTGGGAACTCCTGCCATGACAGGCTACACCCCACAGGCAGAGAGGGGAAGCCGGAGACCCTGGCCTCTGCACCACGTTGCCCACTGGAAACAGCACCTTGGATGGGTGCCCTGATTGCCCTCTCCGAAGACCGGATCTGGGTTTAACCGA
>NW_020664409.1:78240227-78388449 GCF_002925995.2 Terrapene triunguis
GTCCTTGGCCTGTGCACCGAATAGGCGCCGTGAGGCAAGGAGGCAACATGTTTACTGCTACCAATAACACCACTCAGCTCCTGGAGGGAAGCTGATTCCCCTAATTAGGTCAGAGAGTCCTGTATCTTCTGGCCACTCTGAGAAGCAGTACAGATATAGTCATTACTTCTCCATCATGTTTAGACTCCTGCCTACAGCAGTATGACTGGACATGCGTCGAAGATCGAGCTAGTCATGCACAGCAGTTCTGTTCAGCAATAAATCTAAGAAGCTGCAAAATTAAATTGTGTTTCTTCACTCTAAAATCCATAATATTTGAAATTTTTTAAAACATAGATTTTACTTCTCTCTCTAAAATGTCCCTGAAATTACTTTGCATTATTTCATACAATTTTTCAATCTGATTTTTAAAAGAATAGGGGCTAGATCTTCAGTTGGGGTAAATTGGTGTAGTTTTACTTATCTATACTATCTGAGGATCTAACCCGTTGTTTTCAAATAGCTTGGTATAGAATATGTTTACTAGTAAATTTTAAATCTACAATATATTAGTGGGTAAATATTTGCAATTCATCTTTAAGATTATGACACTAACTAATACAAGTGTGTGTGTGTGTGTGTGTGTTAAGGTAATCTCCCCTCAGCTCACTTTGTAGTGCCTAAATATTGCAGCACGTTAGGTACATGAAGCTCACACTTTACTTGGACCCTTACAGTACCTAAGCACTAACCTCTTGTGCGTTATCAGTCTCCTCTCTCATCACAATAAATATGAGTTAAAACCAGTGGTAGGACCAAGCCAGCCTGTGGTAATATGGCATACCAGAAGTCTTTTGGGGCCCCCATCAATTTCTGCAAAATCTAAGCTTTCATTTCAAAACAAAAAAGCATCAATTGGTATTCACTCTGAAGCCTAATGACAGAAATTGGAATACCAGCATTGTTCATTATGTTGTTTTTGCAGAAAGATCCAGTCACTCAGGGAGAGTGGGTAGAGTTTAAACAGAATACAAACACGTCTTTTTTCCTGCTGTGAGCCATCTTTATAAAACACTTCACTTGCTTTTGCTCTGTTAGCAAGAGAAATACAAGAGACCATGGCACAATAAGAAATCCTAAAACAAGCTACATGAAAGAAAAGACATAATTAAAGAGAATCTGAAGCAATAAAAAGTGATATTACGATTCAGGCTGCAGGGTTGACAGTTAAAAGAACAATGTACCATTATTGTGTAACAGACATTGCTGGAATCAAGAAAAGGTCATTGAGCTCATTGCTTTTGGACATCTCATTTCTTTTTGGAAGCCATCTAACTGGTTCTTTAATTGTATCTCAAGAATCTTGCTCGGGAGAGCGTGCAGTGGTTCTCAATCAGGGTATTACATGTGGCACAAAGTCTGCTCTGCATGTGACTCTCTTTCATTTCCTCAAATGCATTCATGTTTTTTCTTTGTGCTTAAAATAGCAGCTTGACATTCTTTAAACTGTTCTATATTAAACGTTTTAATCAAATAGTCACTTAATTTAAAAAAAACCAACTTATGTGCATCTAGTGCTAGTGAAAGATACTAGGATGGCAGCCCTGGAAACCAGCATCCTCCTTTGAACCACAGAATAGGAACAACACAAGCAGGGCTGCACTGCAAACCTCCCCATATTCCCCAGCCAACCAGCCTTAGCCCTGATCTTGAGGCATCATTTCTAGGGATGAGAGAGTTCAGTCTTCACCCTCCTGTTCTTCTCAGAAAACTCGATACAGCCAGGTCACAGCTCAGGGCAACTGCACCTGTATTCCCCCTCTGTGGTTCACCCAGGGCACCCATATTTAGGCTTCTGGCTCTCAGCCATCACCTCTCTTGGCTGGAGAGCTGTGTGTGTGTCTCTCTCTCTCTTCTGACCAGACTTCACAGTTCCCTGCCTACACTGTGATATTCCCAGCCAGCCAGCTTGTCAAGACAGGCCAGAACCTACACTTTGTTTTGGCCTCGGAGACTATAAACAGCAGAATTGTCCACAGTTATGAGTTACTACATAGCTTTTTTTTTTTTTTTTTTGGAAAGTACATTTATTCTTAAGGGGAAAGCATTATAGAGAAAACATATTAAAACAATAAAAGAACCTATACACATGCTGAAAAGCTTGGCAGAGATCACTCCCAACTCCAGCAGGGCTCTTGCAGGAGTCAGTCCTTCAATCTCCACCTAGGGTTTTTTATGTGGCTATAAGTTCAGAACCACCTCAGCTCAGAACATGGACACAGACTGTGCAGGTCAGCCTGTTTCTTTATATAGCTTAGGCCTTTGATCTCCAACCCTTGGAACAGGTGATCAGTAGACGATGGTTCTCTCCTCAGAGCATAGCTGCAAAAGGCTGGGTTTTTGAATAATTGAGGACAAGCTAAAGTCTTCCTTCATTTTGGGATTGAGGGCAACTGCCTATATTGCCTTGCAAAAGACTGCTAGACCAAGGAAATCTGAACTGAGCTTCTTGGTGCCCAGGCCCTACTGGAGGAAGGTCGTGCAGTTGGCCCATGCCATACACGGTTCAGAGCACCTGGGGAGGGAGAAAACACTAGCTTGAATACTAGCCCAGGTTTTTTTGGCCTGCAGTCTATAACGATGCCCCCAACTTTTGTGGCTTATGCCCAGCGTGCCAGTTTATGGCACCCTGACCAATGGAGAAGGCTCCCTGGTTCCCCTCCTGCTCATGAGCATCCCCTTTGAATGTATTGGGATGGTCACAGTCAGCCCTGCCAAAAGCCCTTGGTTGGATACCAGTACATTTTTGTGCTTGTGGACAAAGGATATTGGCAGATCCCCTTCACACCTGAATTCTGAGAAAAAACAGCCTTTTCCACCCCCTTTAGCCTTTTTCGATTCCAGACTATGCTGTTTGCATTACATGGGGCTCAGCCACATTCCAAAGGTTGATGGACCAGGTCCTCCAGCCCCATAATAGCTATGCTGTCGCATACCTGGACTATGTTGTATTCTATAGTCGGATCTGGGAAGACCACCTAAAACATGTAACTGCCATACTCCAGTCCCTCAAGGTGGCCAGCCTGACTGTGAACCCTACTAAATGCCACCTGGGCAAATATGAGATGACCTACCTCAAGTATACTCTGGGGATGGGTAAGGTGCAACTCTTGCTGGATAAAGTCCAGGCCCTACAGACGTGCCCCCATGCCAACCTCAAAGAAAGAGGGACACCACTTCTTAGGACTGGCAGTATACGACTGCCAATTCTCCTCAACCATTGCCCCCCTCCCTGCCACTTTCAGATTTTTTTAAGAACAATAGCCCAAAGAAAATTCAGTGGACCATTGATTGTGAAAAGGCCTTTCAAACCCTTAAGGCTCACCTCTGCCAAGACCTGTCTTGTATAGCCCCAATTTAACCAGTGAATTCCTGATACAGACCAATGCCTCCGATGCTGGATTAGGGGCCATCTTAACCCAATTGGTGGAAGGCAAAGAATATCCCATCCTCTACTTTAGTCAGAAATTATTTCCAAGGGAGAAGGCCTATTTCATAATTGAAAAAGAGGTGTTGGTGATGTGGTGGGCAATGGACTCACTCAGATACTACCTTCCTGGCAGTCATTTCAACTTAGTCACCAACCATGCCCCACTATGTTGTCTCCACACCTTGAAGACACTGCCCCACAAATTATGAGGTGGGGTACCTATCTCTCCAGCCCTTCTCCTTCTGCATCCAGCACAGGGCCAGGAAAGCTAACCGAATGCTGGTTTTTTTTATCAGGACGGGGGAGAATCGGCAGGGGAGGGACATACCCCAAATGGGGTCATGCAGGCATGTGTGTGAGATGGAGCAGAGGGGCCCCATACCAGCAAAGAAGGAATTGAGGAGAGCCTATGGGCCCGGCTATCCCCACCTCACTATACCTGCAGCCAGTGCCAAGCCTGGAGGGAGAATAAAAGGAGAGCTCCTAGCTCAGTTGAGGGGTGGCTGGCCAGGAAGAAGGACTGAGCTCTGCCTCAAGGGTGTTTTGCTTGCAGAGTTGCAGAGGAACAGGCCTGCAAGCTGGAGTAGCCACTTGGGAGGAGCAGTTAAACCCCAGAAGTAAGCAACATGAGTTGTTTGGGAAACAAGCCCAAAGGGAAGGATGGAGCACCCCACTGGAAGAATGGAGGATGGCTCAGTATTGAGTTGAGTTTGCTTTTGTTTTGGAACTTTTCGGGGCTTGGCTCCCTCCCAAAGGTAGAGACTCTCCCAGGATGGAGACTTCCCTCCCTTCCCTGGGGAGACCCATGGCTGTATTGGAGCAGCTGGAAGGACCACAAGGGGGCACTGTTACCACCATGCTACCACAGCAGATTACATCCTTTTTCTGAGTTCAGTCTCATTGGACTTTCTGGGAGACATTTGGGAGCAAAATATTTGCAATAGTGATCACAGCCATGAAGATCCCATCCTAAGGAGGTTTCAGTGGCAGGCATTCTGTTTGACTAGCCTAGGCTCCCGTACCTGCTAGTTAGAGGCTCCTACAGTTGCTGGACAGGATTTTCAAGCTGCGAACCCATGCTGACTGTAAGTGTTGTTTTGGCCAAACTGTTAGAATTATAAATATTTGGATCATATATTTTTGCTGCAAGAAGAGATTTATGTCTTTGTTCCCTAAAGTGAATTAGTTTGATCAGTGTGTCAAAGCAGCTGAACTCAGACAGGGGAGTGTGGAGTTTATAGCATCGCTGCATTAAACAATGTGCAGACTGATCAAAAAACATGCTTACTCTGACAGAAAACTGGGATAGCTTGAAAATCAGGTACTGGACATGCCAGAAATGCAGAGCTTTTGAACTTTCTACAGAACAGTATAGATTACATGGACGAATACCAAAGAAGTTCATCTCTCTATTGCACGAAGATATCAAATGCATTGTCAGAGGGAAATGAATAGACAGGATGATTCTTTGTTACCTTATCTCACCTGTCTTAGAAAGAGATATTGGGAGCAGGGGTGAATTGAAATGTGGAGTTGATAAAATCTTCATTATTCTCTAGTTTTGGTCTCCTCCCTTAACCTTGAAGAAAGGAGCCATAGACTTAGAAGCAAAACTTCTTGGCTGCAACTGGCTTGGCATCTATTTTTTACTCTCAAGCTGCCAGTAATAATTGGGAGGAGGAGGAGATTATTTAGCAGGAACTGTGGATCTTCAAGCAGATTGTCAGCATAGATGGGCAGTCTTGGGTGAGCATGCACACTTGGCACCAAAGTCAGAACCCTTTAGGTCATGACCGTTAAGGCTGCACACACACTTCCTGGCTCTAGCAAATGTTCCTAGAGCCAGAACCCTGATCCCTCCAATTTCCTTTCACTTAATCAGCATCCCTTGCCTCAGTTTCTTCTTCTTCTCCCTGCCTTGTGATACTGAAAGGGACGCTGGCACTAAGCTGTTCTGGGCCTTAGACTATTTTATTTTTATGAAAAACAGTAAATGGTGGCTCAGCCATAGGGCATGCAATTCACTTATACGTCTCGCTGAAGTAATAGCTATCAGAAATATGGTCTTACTGGACAGATGGAATGTACAGCTTCCCATTGTTTCAAAGGGAGATGTCACCAATTGTGAAAGCACTATTATTCAAATCCCAGTATGGCGTAGAATGTCTGATTGACAGATAGCGCTTATTAAGATCTTTTAAGTACCTCTTAACTACATCACGAGTAAAGACCATTTTACTATCCAAAGAATCATGATATGCTGATATGGTTGAAAGGTGAATCTTCACGGAAGATAATGAAAGAACTGCTCTCTTAAGATAAATAAATATCCTAATATGTAACTAATAGGTGCTGTAAAAAGATCTATATCATACATGGAAACCCACAATAAAAAATGTTTCCATTTATGACCATAACATTTTCATGTGGACTCTTTCCTTGAATTTATTAGCGCATTGTGCACCTTTAATGAGCAAGACTTTCCTAACAATCCCAGTCTTATTCCCCAGCCTTTTAAATGAAGCGATTGAAGAGATGGGTGCTAGACCTTCCCTGTTGTTGTGTCAATTAGTCTGGTACTAACGATATACAGGTTCAAGTAACCCTCTGGGCATGTGAATCAAGTCCAGTTATCACTGTTGTCTAGTCCAGGGTGGTGCTATTACATTTATCCTGGCAGTGTCTGATTTTTTTTATCGTTCTCTGAATGAGGGGAAATGCATACACGAGACCTTGACACCAGTTTATCAGAAACACATCTGATATTGAGTCCTTGTCTTTGCCTGCCCTCGAGCAAAATCTCTGACTCTTCTTGTTGCTGTTGGATGCAAACAGATCTATTCCTGGCTTCCCCCACCACCTGAAGCGGTGTTACCACTTTGTTTTTTAAAGACCATTCATGCATTTGAGAGGTCAACCTGCTTAGACAATCTGCAAGGGTATTTTGTTCTTCTGATACATGAATCACTAGTGGCTGAATACCTTGATCTATGCAACAGCCTTTGCACAATTGTAGAGAATGAGCCCCACCTTGTTCTCCTGTGATCATGCCCCGACCACAAGATTGCTGTTTAAGTGGGCCCCCATCCCAGGATAGATGCATCAGAGGTAAGTATTACTGATGCTATAAGGGAGATTGAATGATATACATCATTCATCACATTTAGCCTGCGTGTCCACTGCATCGGCGTTGTTAACACCTGCTGTGGAATTACCAATTTGCGATACATAGTGTCTATGTCTGGTTTGTAACTTCTCGCTAACCAGTGCTGTAGATCTGAACATGCGGGATCACAGACAGGCCCTCTCAGAGGTCCAGAGAGGCCTGGGCCACTTCCAGCTTTTGAGGCCCCTAGCAATAATAAAAAAAAAAACGATGGCACATCGTCTAATCTTGTGCCATCAGAACCGATATATTTTAATGAATATTTACGAACATTTTAAACTCTTTAATATGACAAAATCTATATCAGTTAACAAAAAAATAGTCTTTTACCAAATCACATCTCTTATTTGCTTAAATTTGCAGCTCTAAGCTGAGAGCATGTGTCACATTTTGGTCCGATAGGGATGCGCATAAAAACAAGTTGCGAAACTTATCAAATGCCAATAAATGAACAAGTGTCTACATTTGAGGCCCCCTTTGCGCTTGAGGCCCAGGCCAAATGGCCCTCCTGGCTCCCCTCTGATTGGTCCTGGTCACTGATGTAGTTGGTACCGAGAGACCCATTAATCAGAGACAAAAGAGTACTAACTGTTGAAGAAACTGCAGCAAGAAATGTAAAGATTATTTTATTTTTATAAACCTTTCTTCCAGAATAAAGGCTTTTGCCACAGTCGAGTCCAATATCACCTCTAGGGAAGGGATCTTTTGAGTTGGATTTAGGGGTGATTTTCCCCAATTTATGCATAGTCCTAGACTGGCAAAAATTAAACATTTATTTTACATCTAACAGGGTCTTTTCCTTTGACAACACTTTTATTAACCAGTTGTCTAGGGAAGGATTTAAATATCTCACCCCGCCTATTTTCTCAGATATGCTGCTACAACAGAGAGGCATTTTGTAAACACTCTTGGGGTTCTAAATAAACCAAAAGGGAGGACCTAGTACTGCAAATGGTCCTTTCCTACCATGAAACAGAAATATTTCTGAAGACATGGCTGTACTGAAATGTGGAAATACGCATCTTTTAAATCCAGAACTGCAAACCAATCCTGAAAAGGAAGAGAAGGGATTATACAAATTAGAGATAACATGAGGAAATGAAACTTTTTTATAAAGGTGTTTCATTTCCTAAGATCCAAAATGGGGCAAAGGCCCTCATCTTTTTTTGGAATTAGAAATTAACATGAATAGAAACCTCTCCCTTGATATTTCCGAGCTACTTCCTCTATCACCCCTGATTTTAATAGGAACTGAACCTCTTCTTTGAGCAAACCCAAATGAACCAGGTCCTTGATTGATGATAGGATAGGGAAGGGGGGACTGGTGGGAGGAAGGGGTTTGAACTGTATCAAACAATAATCTCTAGAATTAATGCAATTATCTCTAGAATCTACCTGTCTGATGTTATTAGTTCCCACTGATGGTAAAAATGGGACAGGTGGTCCCTGAACAGAGAGACAACAGAATCTAACAAGACTGGTTTGAAGCTCTGTGTCCCTATGTCAAATATATCATCTTGGAGGAGTAGCAGCAGAAGATGAAATTGAAGATTTTCCAATTATTGTGAGGTTTAAATTATCTCTTCTTTTGCCACTGCTGTTGTTGTTGAGAGGAATGATGTTTTTTGATAATAATATTGGTAATATTATTGGTATTATTTGGTAATAATAATTCCTTCTCTAATAGGAGTAAAGTGCTGATGACAAAGAAGGTGGGTATTGTCTCTGGTATCGGAAAAATAGAACAGAGGATGATCTTATTGCATTAAACATCCCTAAAGATCTAGCTGTAGAGTGACATTCTTCATTTTCTCTAGCATGTTGTCTGTCTGACTGTATACTAAATGAACCATTTCCCTCAAAGGGAAGATCCTCAGTTCTCATCCTTATCTCCTGAGGAAGACCTACTGATTTCAGCCAAGCATGTCTTAATACAATAGCTGAAGCTACTGCTCTAGTTGATACAACTGAAGATTCAAACGCTGTTCTCAACTGGTATTTAGCGACATTTTGCCCTTCCACTAGAAGAGCACTTTTATGCTCCTCCAGTAGAGGATTCAGGAACATTACAATTTACCCCCCTAAATGATATTGCTATCTAGCCACGACAGCTCTGTAATTTGCTATTCGCGTACCTAAAGAAGCCGAAGAAAATATTTTCCTCCCAAACACATCCAGTCTTCTTCTTTCTTTATCAGAAGGAGTAGAGTGAACTTGTATACCCTTTGACCTGTGCAGTGCAACCTCTACTACTAACAGATTAGATGAGGATGAGTATGGAACATAGCAAGACCTTCCTGAGGAAATTGGTACAATTTGCCAGCGTTTTTGGACATAGGCTGAACAGATGAGGTGCATTCCAGATTGTTTTAGGCGGTTAAGACAATCCTTCCACTAAAGGGAGCCTGACCCTCTGTCTAGGAACTGACCTCAAAATATTGAAACCAGAGTGAGAAGATTCTACAACAGAAACAGGGAATAACCAATGTTTTTATCATGAGATCCATGAGCTCATGAAATAATACCGCATCCTCTGATGGCCACAAGGCTGGCGTGATCACCACATTCTCCTCCAGTCATTCCTCCAGAGTCTGGATCCCATTCTTGTACGTCTGCTAATTCTTCCTATTCTGACAGTACATCTCTTACCACAGGAGGAGATCTACCCTGACTTCGGGGCATTATCGGATCTCTGTCTTTCAGATCAGGCACTTGAATGTCCTCTTGGTACCACATCAGTGAATGTCTATTCCCATACATAGGGACATCTCAATGAGGAGCTGGAGATGACCAAAATGAGATCATCGTACCCAAGGAGGGACTTGCTATTAAGGCCAATACTATAAAGCCCATACTTTGCTGGGAATAAGGCCCTGCAGCTGCACCTGTTCTGTCTCCTGGTGGCCTAACAAGCACAGCTGGGTCACATCTGCTAGGCTGCCTGAGGGATTGCCCTGCCTTATTGACTGAGGAACCTAGCAGACCTGTTCTTAATCCCAGCTGCAGTAGTAGCTCACTGGATGCTCAATGCACATGCCCACAGATTCTCTGTCTCCCTGTGTTTGCCTTGCTTCTGCCCTGCTGCAGTCTAGACCCTTCTTGGCATCCAGACTTGTCCAAGTCCTGTCCCAGCATTGCTCCTGCCTTGAAACCACCCCTGCTCCTCCCTTTCCTGACTCCACGTAATCCAGTTCTGACCTTCGGTTCCAATTCCTGACTCTGACTCTTATTCTGACCTTTGCCCCCCACTCACTACACCTGCCTCCTGCTCCAACCACTAGATCTGACTCCTGCTCCGACCACTAGGCCAGACCACTCAGGAGACAGCTGGAAATATCTTTGTCTATATGGATCCAACGCAAATGCATGAAAATGCTGTAATGGTCTTTTTTCCAGTTCCAACCTCTAATCTGTACCCATATTCTGCCATCTGAGCCCATTCTTGATTTGGATGGAAATGGAGATATCATTCTTCTAGGCTGAATAAAGGAGAGTGGAGAAAAAACTTTTTCTGGAGATCCAGAAGGAGGTTCAGGTAATGAGAGTAATGGAGAAATCCTGACATCCTCAACTCTACTTCTCTTCCTGGGGGAAGCATCCAGTTGAATCAGTGCCAAAAAAAGTCTGATTCCTGCTCAGTTGCAACACATAGGTTAATCTCTGATGGAATCGGAGAAGCATTTGATTTATATTCTGCACTATAACTCTGTTGTTTGCAGTGCTGTGTCAGTACTGGTTATCAGATCCTTATATTTCCCTAAAACCATCCTGAGCTTTAATTTTTGGAACTGGCTCAGCTGGATTTGACAGGATTGGACCCAAAGAAGCAAGTCTCCTGGTTCTACCATGAGAATCTGCACTCTCGGTAGATTCCTTGAAGATCCTCTGGTCAGGTGCCTCCTCTCATGGATTGGCTTTTTTCAAAGAGGTTGCAACTGATAAGGATGGAGCTTTTGTACTCCCCAGAACATCTGAGTCCTTTTCTCATGGATTGGCTCTAGAAACAGAAGTTGATGTCATGGTGAGAGAGGCTTTTGTCTTTGGATCCTTCCTGCTTCTGGATCCTTTAGTGCTGAGTACTGAGGAGGAGGCTTTAGCTTTCTTCCTTGCTGTTTCACTCAGAGCCGAAGCCAGTCTCTGAGATGTGTTTGAACCTTGCACTCACTCGGTTCCAGATAGTTTTGCTGACAGAATTTATAGTAAAATCGCTTGAAGCACCATCTGCCTCTCTTGTTTTGCTCACATTGTAAAGGTTGAGCAACTTGAGCATTTTGACAGTGAGTGTCCCTCAACCAAACATCCCAGGAACCTGGCACATGTGTCAGATGCTGGGAAAACAGCCAGGCATGAAATGCACCTTTGAAATAGGTGCTTTTCAGTCTTCAGTTCCATCAGCTTTTCACCAAAGAACTTATAAGTAACTTGATCAAAATCTAAAACTATTAATGAACTACCAAAATATTAATTAAGATCAAACTAGCTGTGGATCTGGGAACAACCTAGAGTGGTTCCTAATCCATTCAGCTGGTCATGGCTGGAAGGAACCTAGGTGGCTAGCACACCACGCCTGTTATACCCTCACCCTGGAACATCTGACGTTCACTGAAGGGAGGGGCGAGGGAGGTGCACGAGTGCTCCAACAGCTACTACTAGCTAGAGTTTTTTGACATCTTGCTCAGGTCACCAGAAACTGAGTTACCGTGTACTGCTCTGCCTCAGCAAAAGTGAGCTTTGCTGCTGCTAAACTGTGTGCCACTACCTGACACACCAGGGTAGTGTGCCAGCAAACTCTACAGCCCGGGTTCTCAACCTTTTTCTTTTTGAGGACCCCCCAACATGCTATAAAAACCCCACAGCCCACCAGTGCCACAACTACTGTTTTTCTACATATAAAAGCCAGAGCACACATTAGTGGGTAGCAAACAGGGCAATTGCCCAGTGTCCCATGCCACAGGGGGACCCACAAAGCTAAGTTGCTTAGGTTTTGGCTTCAGCCTGGATGGCAGGAGTCGGGGCCCTGGGCTTCAGCCCCATGTGGCGGGGCTTCAGCTTTCTGCCCTGATCCCCAGCAAGTCTAATGCCGGCCCTTCTTGGCTGACCCCATGAAACCTGCTCACAGTCCCCCAGGGGGCCCCAGACCCCTGGTTGAGAACCAATGCTCTACAAGACTCTGCCATTCCAAACCTTGCCTTCCATGTAACAATCAGTGAACCCCAGTTCCTGAGTTCACCAGAGATGTCTCCCTGCAGTGTCCAGTCCCTCCCACTGGACACTTAGGCCAGGTCTCCACTACAGACCTACATCGGTATAACTACTTTGCTCGGGGATGTGAAAAATCCACACCTGAGTGGCGTAGTTATACCGACCTAACCGCCTGTTTAGACAGCGCTGTGACAATGGGAGAGCTTCTCCCATTGACATAGCTACCACCTCTCAGGGAGGTGGATTAACTACACCAATGGAAGAAGCTCTCCCATCAGAGTAGTGGTGTCTTCACTAAAGCACTACAGCAGTGCAGCTGCACTACTATAGTGCTGTACGTGAAAGCAAGCCCTTACTGAAGTTATTAAGTTTCCTGCCTCCAAAGAGACAGAGTACACACCGGTCTGTTAGGTTAGCTGAAGACCCACACTTCAATCCAATATGACAGCACTGAGATGGTTTTGTAATAAAACAAGAATAAGTTTATTAACATAGAACATAGGATTAAGGGATTTAAAGTAAGAGATATGAAATGTTACAAACAAAACACACTTTCTAGTGACTAATGCTTAACTTCAGCAAATTACAATCTTTGTCTAAGCAGGTTTCTCACCTATAGTCAGTTCTGAGAGACTTCAACTCCTAGGTTGAAGGATCCATCTATAAAGTTACCTGCAGTGACTCAAGAGCCTGAGTACCACCCTCAGGACAGACTGTTAAGAACCAGGGCACAAATCCCAAACTGGTTGTGAGTTCTATACTTAGATGTCACCAACCACCAAGTGTAAACTCGTCAGGCACTATAACAGACTGAATGTGGACTCACAGACAGTCCCCTTGTGTACTTCGATCTATCTTGCCATCCAGGGGACAATACCTTTGTGATAGTCACTTACACCAAGAATCACAGCAATATTTAGGTTACTCCCTGTCCCAAAGGACTAGTCACTTACCCCAGGTCAATTGCATGTTAGATCTTACAACAAGGACAATGCTTGTAGCTAATCCTATAATAAACTATATAAAGATTTATTAGTTGGAAATGAAACGAGAGTTATTTACAAGGCTAAAGCAGGTAAACATATACACACAAATGAATTATAATCTTAAATTTCAGAAAGTAATAGAAACTTCTAGAATAAGCAAGCTCTATATGTCCTTTAAGGCTAACCCTGGCTAAGCATTGGGGATCTCTTGTTTATGCTAGTAAACCTTGCCCCCCAGAGTCTAAGCAGCACAGAGATCCAGTTCCTTCTTATTAGGGGTTTTTAGTCCACTCCTCTCTTTGTGCTCTGTGCTGCAAACTCAGCTGATGGGAGGAATCCACTTGCATGACTCATATTCATGTGTGGGAGGGCAGAACAACAAAGTCTTTTGCCCTCTTTAGGTCCCACATGCAGTATCGGCCCAATTCGTCAGTTATGTCTGAAGAGCCTGCAGAGCGGGGAGGGAGGCTGTCAAGGTGACACAGTTCATATTTGTGTGACGGGTTCCCCCAGGGTGCCACCTGGAACTGGGATACCACTGAGCCCTCCAACTCACCATCCCAGGCAGGGCCGGCTTTAGGCCAATTCAACCAATTCCCCTGAATTGGGCCCCGCCCCTAAGAAGGCCCCGCGCCCAAGCCCCCGTACGGCATACCGGCAAGAGCGGGTGGCCTGGCTTCCCCAGGGGGCAATTTAAAGGGCCTGGGGCTCCCAGCAGGGGCTGGAGCCTCAGGCCCTTTAAATTGCCACCAGAGCCCCACTGCTGAAGCCCTGGGGTAGGGCTGCGAGGCTCTGGGGGCTTTTTAAAAAGTCTGGGGCTCCCGTTGCTTCTACTGCCCTGGCCCTTTAAATAGCCGCTGGAGCCCCGCTGCTTCCCCAGGACTCCCGGGGCTATTTAAAGGGCCGGGGCGGTGGAAGCAGGGAAGCCCCGGGCCCTTTAAATTGCCCCCAAGTCCCGGGCTGCTGCTGCTGCTACCTTGGTGGGGGAGGGAGGAGGAGGAGGGGGCACTTACCATACAGAGTGGGCTGTACCCGCACCCCTTGCCCTGTCTGCAGCCAGACCCTACCTCCAGTCAGCCCCTGCCCTGCCTCCAGCCAGCCCCATGTCCAGTGGTGCCCTGCAGTTCCCAGGGCAGTAACCCTGCACACCTGCTTCAATGAGGGGGGCAGGGAGCAGCTGGGACCCACACATGTGCACACCCTAGGGTGACCAGTCAGCAAGTGTGAAAAATCGGGACAGGGGGTGGGGGTAATAGGATCCTATATAAGAAAAAGACCCCAAAATCGGGACTGTCCCAATAAAATCAGGACATCTGGTCACCCTAGCACACCCCCAGGGAGTGGTGGGGACCCACACATGTGAAACGGAGCTCATTTCTAGTTCAGAACCATCTTTTTAAAAAAGAACTTTAGGTAGGGTTAACATACATCCGTATTTTCCCGGACATGTCAGGCTTTTTGGTTCTTAAATCGCCGTCCGGGAGGAATTTTTAAATTTTAAAAATTCCTCCCGGGAAAATACGGACATATGGTAACCCTATTGGTACAAAAAAATACATATTGTGGCACATCCCTTAAATCAGAACTTTTTATAGGGAACCGGTTGCTAAGAAATGAAAGGCTTTTTTTTACGTATTTTTTTAATTTTAGTCATCCCTGCCAGGGCCCTGCCGAAAATGTTCGAATTGGGCCCCGCGGCCCTGCCACAATAGGTTGGTCTGGTGTGGATGGACCTCTTTTGTTGGGCAGGACATAACACCTTTTGTTGAAGATCAGCACTTCACAGTAATTAATGTCTTTCTCCTGTCTGGTGATTTACAAAGTCACAGAGGCTCACAATACAACCATTCACATATTATCTTGCAGTCTGGGATACAGAAGTTATAACTGAGACTAATGCATGCAACAACACACAAGCATTCAATAAAGTCTAAACACTAACCACATTCATATAATTCTAATACCTATTTTAACAATTTTAACACACAGGTGAGCCAGACTGCTTCCAGCTACAAATTTGTCAGTGTTCAGTTGCGATTGGGCATGCACTGGTCCCTGGTCTGCCAGCATAATACCACCCTTCTCAGATTTCAAGACCTCTGGCATCTTGTGTCCTTCAAGTGATAGATGCCAAAATGGTTTTCTGTTTCTGCATAAGTCCATTGTTTCTGTTTCAAGAGCCAGGGAGGTTTCCTGCAAGTGCAGCCTCCATCTCCCAGCATGATCACTAAGTGGTCATCTCCCACCCTTGCTAGTTTGATGGCTTTGTTTACCTTCTATGTAAATATACTTCCATTGGAGACACAGTCAAGCAGATGAAACAACATTCCTTTGTCTAGGACAGGGTAGGCTTATACACTGCTTGCCAAACACACACCTTTTAAGAAGATATTTCCATCACACATCTATAATTGTTTATACTCCACCCATACATGCATCACACAATAATATTAACAACCAGTGGGTTACCAGTTTGCATATGATATCTTACATGACACCTTTAGATACGGATTATGACAACAATGAGGTGGGACAATGAATGTGTCAGGCCTGATGTGGGTTATGGCATAGTGTGCCCTCAGCCAGTTGGCAGTGAACAGCTCCCTGGGTCACAAATTCTACCATTCAGGCCTCACCAGTTGGAGCAACCCAAGAATGGGCATATGCAGAGGACACTCGAAGAAGAATATCTTATCAACGATTTGTTATAATATTTTACAGCACCATAAAGGAGGCCTGATAAGACTTTATTTTTAAAAATTAGACAACAAAAGAACACAGGTTCTCTCTGCAGGCCACCTTTAAAGATCCCACACCACTCTTTGCAAGTTTCCTGGTCAATTTCCACTTTTTTCATTACATTCTTCCTGACTGAAATCCCCATGAAGTTTCAAATAGATATATTCTTTTTTCATTTCATTTCATATTCCCCATAATATAGTGTTGCTTATGCACTTTTTAGCAGCTGCTAGACCCCAGAGGTGGATGCATTTCAGTGGTGGATGAACGTATTCACACTTTGGTATAGTTTGTGAAGTACTTTTGGGCCCTTCAAGATAATAGGGGCTTGGATAAATATATTATTACAATTACCCTAATTAAAGTGTTCAGAATGGTTGTCTTAGAAGCAGTATGGTGTAATCTACTGTGTGTTTTGAGGTTTCACGCTGGCTGCCTAACTTCCCTATCATTCTCAGCATGTTTGCTTATTTCCTGCTTGTTATATTCTTGGTTGTAACCCTTCCCTTGCTCACCTCTTCAGCTATTTCACAGAGTATGTGTTTGTATATTTATTGTCAAAGAATGCATCTTCCAGCACGCATAGTTCTACACACTCATTTTCTAACCCTTAAAAATAAACTTTGTTTCCACATCATACACACTTAAATCATGTTGTAATCACTTGACCCACTGCTAAATCTTCCATTCTGTCTGGCTGGGATTTAACATGCAATTCCAAGTCTGTCAAGCTAGCACAGCAAAAAATTGATCTTACACATAATTCTTTACACAAAAATAATATTTTTCTGGCTTGAAGTTCATTGGAGGCCATAGGTGCACTAAAACCTTTCACCCAGGGTAGATCAGGACTCAAGTGCCAGCAATGCTAGAATTATAGACTTGCCACAAGGCAGTTAGATCACCTATTGCCAATATTAGCTGCTGTAGATAATACTCCCACCCTTTGTTCTCCTGTAATGAACATGGGGACCACTGTCTTTCTCTCAAGTGTGTGATCCTCTCACCCTCTAGTGGCTGTAACCTAGAGGACATATAGCTCTAATGGTTTTCTGTGAAATTTTTAGTGTGCTCAATTGCATCTCTCTTAATTAAAGTCACACGTGCATGTATGTGTTTCTGAACAATTAAGCATACGCTCTAGGCTCAAACTATAACAAGAGTTGAATCCTTAGTGCTGAAGTGTTCACATTAGTACAAATGCACTTTACATTATCTTTTAGTGCTGGTGAAATTTCTCCTCCAGCCACCAAGGGGATAAGTTTTCTTTTCATTCAGAAACAGAGTAGGCCAACTACATATTGTACAACTGAATTTTAACACATTTCAACAATTACAGGAATACTCTTGGGTCTGAAACAGAGTTTCTATAAGCATCTTCCAAGTTTTAGTTCTCCTTCCCCTAGTTCTGCTGGTTGGTATGTGTGGGTTTAGTGAAGATACCTGCACTCAGTTACCTTTGGATAGTACCATAATGAAAGCAGGGGAATTATTAAAAGAATCATTTGTGAAATATATTGAGCCTGGAGTTTTCCATTTTTTTCTCCTTCCTCACCAATTATATTTGCATTTTACTATTGAAGAAAAGTCTGTTTCTCCCTCATTGTGAATGTCATTTTATAAATCTGCCACTCCCAATGTGTGAAATCTGAAGTCATACACTGAGAAGGGTCACAGCTGTTTGAAAAGCTGACTCAGCATCAGGTACACGAAGCAGAATACACTCAGCCCTGGTCTACACTACGAGTTTAGGTCGAATTTAGCAGCGTTAGATCGATTTAACTCTGCACCCGTCCACACAATGAAGCCATTTTTGTCAACTTAAAGGGCTCTTAAAATCAATTTCTGTACTCCTCTCTGACAAGGGGATTAGCGCTGAAATCGACCCTGCTGGGGTCCCATTTGGGGTAGTGTGGATGCAATTCGATGATATTGGCCTCCGGGAGCTATCCCAGAGTGCTCCATTGTGACCACTCTGGACAGCACTCTCAACTCAGATGCACTGGCCAGGTAGACAGGAAAAGCCCCGTGAACTTTTGAATTTCATTTCCTGTTTGGCCACTGTGGCAAGCTGATCAGCACAGGTGACCATGCAGAGCTCATCAGCACAGGTGACCATGGAGTCCCAGAATCGCAAAAGAGCTCCAGCATGGACCGAACAGGAGGTAATGGATCTGATTGCTGTATGGGGAGACGAATCCGTGCTATCAGAACTCCATTCTAAAAGACGAAATGCCAAAACATTTGAAAAAATCTCCAAGGGCATGAAGGACAGAGGCTATAACAGAGACCCTCAGCAGTGCTGCGTGAAACTTAAGGAGCTGAGGCAAGCCTGCCAAAGAACCAGAGAGACAAGCGGCCGCTCCAGGTCAGAGCCCCAGACATGCCGCTTCTATGATGAGCTGCATGCCATTCTAGGGGGTGCCCCTACAACTACCCCAGCCCTGTGCGTGGACTCAGTCAATGGATTCTCACGCAACAGGGATGCGGATTTTGGGGACGAGGAAGATGATGAGGAGGAGGAGGTTGAAGATAGCACACAGCAAGCAAACGGAGAAACCATTTTCCCCAACAGCCAGGAACTGTTTTTCACCCTGAATTTAGTACTCTCCCAACCCACCGAAGGCGGGCTCCCGGACCTAGAAGGCGGAGAAGAGACCTCTGGTGAGTGTACCTTCGTAAATATTGTACATGGTTTAAAAGCAAGCGTGTTTAATGATTAATTTGCCCTGAAGACTTGGGATGCATTTGCGGCCAGTACAGCTACTAGAAAAGTCTGTTAACGTGTATGGGGATGGAGCATAAATCCTCCAGGGACATCTCAGTGAAGCTCTCCTGGATGTATTCCCAAAGCCTTTGCAAAAGGTTTCTGGGGAGGGCAGCCTTATTCCGTCTTCCATTACCATGCCAGGCCAGTAGCACGTAGTCTGGAATCATTGCATAACAAAGCATGGCAGCATACGGTCCTGGTGTTTGCTGGCATTCAAGCAACATCCATTCTTTATCTCTCTGTGTTATCCTCAGGAGAGTGATATCATTCATGGTCACCTGGTTGAAATAGGGCAATTTTATTAAGGGGACATTCAGAGGTGGCTGTTCCTGCTGGGTTGTTTGCCTGTGGCTGAACAGAAATAATCCCCGCTGTGCGCCACGTGGTGGGGGGAGGGGTGAAGCAATCATCGCAGAGAATAGGGTAGGGTGGAGGGTTTTAGTTGGGTTTGTGCTGCACATTAACCCGAAAACCGCAGCCCCTCCTTTTAAATAGCCAACCCAATGGGGGCTTGGTATGGGACATGAGGGAGCTGCTGTTTGAAACCATTCCCACGTTATGAAGGTTAAAGAAGCCAAAAGACTGTGGCTTACCATGTTTGCCTGCAAGCCGAATTCTGTTGCCCGCTGTCCCTGCATGTGTGATCTCTCACACCAAACCGGCAGGCCCTCAATATAAGAGGCAAAATGTGACCTTGTAAAGAAAGCACACGTGCTATGTAATGTTAACAGCTTGGTTCACCGTGAAAGAGTCTACCTATTGTTCTCTAAAATGTGTCTTTTTAAATACTACTCTCCCTTTTTTTTCTCCTGCAGCTGCAAATGTTTCAACGTTCCCCATATCATCTCCATCCCAGAGGCTAGCGGAGATTAGAAGGAGAAAAAAAACGCACTCATGATGAAATGTTCTCTGAGCTCATGCAGTCCTCCCACACTGAAAGAGCCCAGCAGAATGCGTGGAGGCAGACAATGTCAGAGTGCAGGAAAGCACAAAATGAACGCAAGGACAGGTGGCGGGATCAAGATGATAGGTGGCGTCAGCGTGATGAAAGGAGGCAGGAAGCAATGCTCAGGCTACTGGAGGATCAAACTGATATTCTCCAGTGTATTGCTGAGGTGCAGGACAGGCAGCAGGAGCACAGACCGCCACTGCAGCCCCTGTGTAACCAACCGCCCTCCTCCCCAAGTTCCATAGCCTCCTCACCCAGATGCCCAAGAACGCAGTGGAGGGGCCTCCGGGCACCCAACCACTCAACCCCAGAGGACTGCCCAAGAAACAGAAAGCTGGCATTCAATAAATAAGTTTTGAAGTGCAGTGTGGCCTTGTCCTTCCCTCCTCCCCCACCCCTCCTGGGCGACCTTGGCAGTTATCCCCCCATTTGTGTGATGAATTAATAAAGAATGCATGCATTTGAAACAGCAATTACTTTATTGCCTCTGCAAGCGGTGATCAAAGGGGGGAGGGGAGGGTGTTTGGCTTATAGGGAAGTAGAGTGAACCAAGGGGGCGGATTTTCATCAAGGAGAAACAAACAGAACTTTCACACCGTAGCCTGGCCAGTCATGAAACTGGTTTTCAAAGCTTCTCTGATGCGCAGCGTGCCCTGCTGCGCTCTTCTAACCGCCCTGGTGTCTGGCTGCACGTAATCAGCGGCCAGGAGATTTGCCTCAACCTCCCACCCCGCCATAAACGTCTCCCCCTTACTCTCACAGATATTGTGGAGCACACAGCAAGCAGTAATAATGATGGGAATATTGGTTTCGCTGAGGTCTGAGTCAGTAAACTGCACCAGCGTGCTTTTAAACGTCCAAAGACACATTCTACCACCATTCTGCACTTGCTCAGCCTATAATTAACAGCTCCTGACTACTGTCCAGGGTGCCTGTGTATGGCTTCATGAGCCATGGCATTAAGGGGTAGGCCTTGGTCCCCAAGGATAACTATAAGCATTTCAACATCCCTAATGGTTATTTTCTGGTCTGGAAAGTAAGTCCCTTTCTCCAGCTGTTCAAACAGACCAGAGTTCCTGAAGAAGCGAGCGTCATGTACCTTTCCCGGCCATCCCACGTTGATGTTGGTGAAACATCCCTTGTGATCCACCAGTGCTTGCAGCACCATTGAAAAGTACCCCTTTCGGTTTATGTACTGGCTGCCTTGGTGGTCCGGTGCCAAGATAGCATATGCGTTCCGTCTATCACCCCACCAGTTAGGGAATCCCATTGCAGCAAAGCCATCCACTATGACCTGCACATTTCCCAGAGTCACTACCCTTGACAGCAGCAGCTCAGTGATCACCTTGGCTACTTGGATCACAGCAGCCCCCACAGTAGATTTGCCCACTCCGAATTGATTCCCGACTGACTGGTAGCTGTCTGGCGTTGCAAGCTTCCAGAGGGCTATCACCACTCGCTTCTCAACTGGGAGGGCTGCTCTCATCTTGGTATTCTTGCGCTTCGGGGCAGGGGAAAGCAAGTCACAAAGTTCCATGAAAGTGCCCTTATGCATGCAAAAGTTTCGCAGCCACTGTGAATCATCCCAGACCTGCAACACTATACGGTCTCACCAGTCTGTGCTTGTTTCCTGGGCCCAGAATCGGCGTTCCATGGCATGAGCCTGCCCCATTGCCACCAGGATGGCCAAATTGCCGGGGCCTGTGCTTTGAGAGAAGTCTGTGTCCATGTCCTCATCACTCTCGTCACCGCGCTGCCGTCACCTCCTCGCCTGCTTTTGCAGGTTCTGGTGCTGCATACACTGCAGGATAATGCGTGTGGTATTTACAGTGCTCATAACTGCCGCAGTGATCTGAGCGGGCTCCATGCTTGCCGTGGTATGGTGTCTGCATGGAAAAAAGGCGCGAAACGATTCTCAGCCGTTGCTCTCACTGAGGAAGGGGCGACTGATGACATGGCTTACAGGGTTGGCTTACTGTACTGTTCCCGCAGTCTCCGCCACCCATTGGAATTCTGGGTTGAGCTCCCAATGCCTGATGGGGCAAAAATATTGTCACGGGTGGTTCTGGGTACATGTTGTCAGGCCCCCCCCCCCTTCCGTGAAAGCAACGGCAAAAAATAGTTTCTCGCCTTTTTTCCTGGGTTACCTGTGCAGACGACATATCACGGCAAGCATGGAGCCCACTCAGCTCACTGTCACCGTATGTCTCCTGGGTGCTGCTGGCAGACGCGGTACTGCAGTGCTACACAGCAGCATCCCCTTGCCTTGCCCTGCGGATGGCAGATGGTACAATACAACTGCTAGCCGTCGTCGTCATCCCGTGGGTGCTCCTGGCTAACCTCGGTTAGGTTGGTTGGGGGTGCCTGGGCAGATATGGGTGCTCCTGACCGGCCTCGGTGAGGTCGGTCGGGGACGCATGGACAAAAATGGGAATGACTCCAGGTCATTCTTTTCTTTAAGTTTCATCTCATGGAGATTCAGTCCTGCCTAGAATATCATGCCAGCTGGAGGCTTCTGCCTCAGGCTGCTCTCCCAGTTGGTAGCACTGCGCGGTCGTGCCTACCCCTTGCTCCCATGACTCATGAAGCCTGGACAGTAGTAAGGAGCAGTTCAACTATAGGCTGAGCACGTGCAGAATGGTGGTTCACTCTACTTCCCTGTAAGCCAACCGGCCTCCCTTCCCCTCCCCTCCCCTCCCCTCCCCCGTTTGATCTCCTCTTGCAGAGGCAATAAAGTCAATTTCAAATTCATTCATTCTTTATTAATTCATCACACAAATGGGATAACTGCCGAGGTAGCCTGGGAGGGGTGGGGGAGGAGGGAAGCACAGGGGTGGGGTAGTTGTAGGGGCACCCCCTACAGTGGCATGCAGCTCATCATAGAAGCGGGATGCCTGGGGCTCTGACCCGGAGCAGCCGTTTGCCTCTCTGGTTCTTTGGTAGGCTTGCCTGATATTCCAGGCAGGACTGAATCTCCATTAGATGAAACCTAAAGAAGGGAATGACCTGGAGTCACTCCCATTTATGTCCAGGCGCCCCCAACGGACATCACAGAGGCCGGCCAGGAGCACCCATGTCTGCCCAGGAGCCCCCGAGCGACCTCACCGAGGCCAGCCAGGAGCACCCATGTCTGCCCAGGAGCCCCCGAGCGACCTCACCGCGGCCGGCCAGGAGGCACCAGGAGACAGCAGCAGACAGTACAATACGGCTGCTAACCGTCTTTGCTAACTTGCAAAGGCAAGGAGCTGCTGCTGTGTAGCACTGCAGTACTGCGTCTGCCAGCAGCACCCAGGAGACGTATGGTGACAGTGAGCTGAGCGGGCTCCATGCTTGCCATGGTATGTCGTCTGCATGGGTAACCCAGGAAAAAAGGTGAGAAACGATTTTTTGCCGTTGCTTTCACGGAGGGAGGGGGGGCTCACGACATGTACCCAGAACCACCCGTGACAATGTTTTTGCCCCTTCAGGCATTGGGAGCTCAACCCAGAATTCCAATGGGTGGCGGAGACTGCGGGAACTGTGGGATAGCTACCCGCAGTGCAACGCTCCGAAAGTCGACGCTAGCCTCGGTACTGTGGATGCACTCCGCTGACTTAATGGGGACACACACAATCAACTGTATCAAATCGATTTCTAAAAAATTTACATATTAAATCCACCTAATTTCATAGTGTAGACATACCCTGAGAAACAGAAAATGGCCAATAAAGGAAATGAGAAGAAGAGAGTACAAGGTGAGATGACATGGGTGGGGAGAAAGGGATAGTAGAATGGGAAGGAAAGAGGCAGAGAGAAGCAGCAGAAGGGCAATGGGAGGATATATTGTGCAGCATAACTACAATCTGGGCCAATGATATGTCAAAGCCTTTAAGTGGAAGAAGTCTCATTTACGAAAAAGGGTTGCTGGAACTTTATGGGCAATACTACCTATCTACTTAGACAAGATTCTCCAGTTCCTTTTGGCAGTGTGAACTGGAATTAAACATACTAGTGCTAAACCATTTAGCATCAGCAGCAAGGCAGCTTAACTACCCAGTCCCAAAGGGTTAAACTTCAATGAGTCTCTTTAAAAAATAGTGACAATTGAGTTTTGCTGTTAGATTAGGCGGGGGCGGGGGGGAAGAGAGTTCCTCCTTTTCTTTCAAGGGTCTCATTGTGGGTATCTGCAATACAGCCAGAAACTATGACTCCAGCTCAGAACATGTTTAAATAGTAAAACTGACATTCAGAGGAGAACTTAACCAAGTGGAATTTGACACTAAACTATGAATAGTATCATTTCAATGTGATAACTATTTATGTTTACATATTGCCTCCCTCTGTCCCCCTCCCCCGCCCCAAAGGATCCCAAAGCACTTGGCAAACTTGGGACCTGATTTTGCAACTTCTTGTATGCAAACAGCTGCAGTTGCACTGAAGTCATCCAGAGCTCACCAGTCTGCCTATGAGCAAGAAATTGCAGGACTGGGGCCCTGGTGTTGGAAGGGGTGGACTAACGACTCCCAGAGGTCTGTTCCAGTGTGGAGTTCTGTGATTTTACGTAGCTGGTGCCTGGATTCTACAGCATACTTCTCAACATTTAAAGTAGCTAACGCAGGATGGGTGGGTCCTGCCCCTGTGCAGGGGTTGGGGGGAAGTCGTGGAGGAAGTTGCAGAGTGAGCCTGTCCCGCACTTTCCTTGCGGAGGCAGCTCCTACGGCTCCTGTCCCATGGGACTGGCTGAGTGTGGCTGCCTGCTCTAGGTGTTGCAACCTGAGGTGTCAGCACTGCTCAGGATTGGCCCATCCACCTCTGGCCAGAGTGGAAAGCCAAGCCCAGCCAGCCCCACATGACAGAGTTTTTTGTGGATCAAAGCAGGACAGTCATGTGAAACTGTTGGGAGATCTGCTATACTGATAGACACTTTATAAACAAATGCTTTAAAATGTACAGAAATTACTTTGCCCATCACTGAAACATAGCTCCTTCTGGGGTGAAATGTTGCAAATTTTAGAGAGCTGTGTAGGGTTACAGGACATGAAACAGATTAGAAAGGGAAGAATGGAGCAGGGAAACAGTGGAAAAAAGAGGAAAACCAAGATGAAAAAAGAACGAGGCAGGAAGAATGAAAGAAAGTCCCTCCCACCAGAAACATCATTTCCTCCCAGGAAGCATTGTGTAGATTGTTAGGCTGTTTCAGGGGGATACAACTCCACTTACGCAGGAAAAATGCAAAAGGAAAAGGTGATCATAGACATAAAAGGGGCAGTAAAAGGGGAGAGGCCTTCTCTGGTATTAAAACGCTTCCAGTGTGACTAGTTTTCAAGCATTTTTTGGCAGGATTGTAAGGGACTCCTCTCATTGGACAGGGAATTCAGAATGTAGTATATTCGACTCTGCCCTTGGAATCTCTGTATCTCCCTCCCTTTCGCCTGTGAATCCCAGAGAGCAATAGGGTCTGTGCCAGACTACAGCTCTCCATCACTGTTCTAACAGAGGACTTCACTATAGGGCCTCAGTAGCTGCCAGCTCCCACTCTCTCCAGGAAAAGCTACTTTCACCCACTACGGGCCTGCAATAACTGAGGGTTTCCCTGACAAGCTTGACCACCCCAGTCTAAGCAGTTGCACAAGGAACTGAATTCCCAGTTACTTTCTCTCTTTCTCTCTCTCTATTTTTTAAAAGAACAGTTCTATAGAAAAGGCCTACGAGACATTTTCATAAAAGCAGACCCATTTGTCACAGTTCTAGGGAAAGGTTTTGTAAAATGGAATTCCTTGAGGGCTGACACCAAAGGCAGCTGCTTGTGTGTGTTGCATCTCAACCGGAACGTCACACAGCCTTCCTTTTCCAGCTGTTTAGACTCTTGCTGCTTCTCTCTTGGGAACGTAATCTGTGAAGTTGCCAGTTTCCCTCTAGTTTTAAATTAGCTATATAGGCACCTAATATAATTGAGTCAAACTTACTTCATGTCAAGTAAATTTGCCATTCAATTGTCAAAAGGACACTAGACCATGCAGCTGCTGTGACCATTCTGCTCAGTGCAGACCTTCATAGTCTACCACAGTTTTGTCACCTCCAGTCTAGACTACTATAGTGCTTTCTACTTTGGGCAAACTCTGAAGACCAACAGGCTTCAACTGATGAAAAACATAGTGGTCCGTCTAATGAGTAGGGTACACTGCTCTGTGCACATAACACTACTGGGCGCAATTCAAAGTATTGATGACAATGTAAAATGTTGGTGAGAGTCTTGCTTACCTGACACAAGACCTCTTACTTTAGATCCCAGCTGGGAAGGATGCTTTTGCTTTCAGCTGTGAGGACTGAAGTTTGCAGGACTGGAGACAAGGTTTCCAGCAGATTCTTCTGACTTTTGGGACTCTGACCCTTTGATAACCTGCTAGAAGCAGAGTTTGGAGGCCTTCACGTACAGTGCAAGGCATATCTGGTTTAGTTTAGATTTCTGAATGATTTTGTTTTCCAGTGATGTAGCATTATGTAATTTGTGCTCCTAAAATACTTCAATAGCACTTAGTTGCTATGGTCATTGACACTCAGCCCATTTACTGCATGGTTCATGACTGGTGGAGCACCTTACTTAAGTTTTACTCAAAGTCAGCACTTGCACCTGAGACTTCTTACTACTTTCCATCTGGGCAGATGAAAGGTATTTCCTCAATCTCACTTAGTAGAAGGCAGATTTGAAGGCTTTGAGCACTTGCTTGAACAGTACTGCTTTATACAGTTTCTACTACTGTTCAAAATATTTTACACTTCCAGCAACTTCCATACAAGAATCTCAAAGTATTTTGGAAAAATTAATCTCACATTGAGTATGGTAGGTGAACACACCTTTTTAGAGAAAACAGCTTAAATGACCAGGTTTTCAAAGGGTGTAGGGCACCCACATCTCTCACTGATATCAGTTAAAGCGGAGAATGCTGAGCACTTCTGAAAAATCAGGCCAACTAAGGTCACAGAAAAAAAAAAAAATCTACAAGAGAGCTGGGAAGAGAGCACAGGTCTCCTGATTTCCAACCCTTTGCCATACTAGAAGAACACCTTCCCTACTATTCAGAAGTTGGTCACATTAACCTGAAGGAAATTTGTCACAAGGGACTAAGAATTATTGCAAACAGGGAGATGCACCCAACCAAGAGGTGTCAGCTCTCCAGAAGTAATTTTCTCTCACAGTAGCCATATCTTCCCACTTGGGAGGATCTGAAATCCAAGGCAAGAGGGGCTATGGGGAGATGTCACTGGCTAGCTTAAAGATGAGCTTCTGATAAGCAGGTACTGAGAGCTGATGCAGAAAGGAACTTAACCAGATTCTTTTCTTAGAAGAGAGAGATCCTTTAATGTGCCTATTGCCATTGTAGGAATCTTTCTCCAGCCCCAGTCAGTCTCAAACTGTTGCTAATGAATGGCCAGTCCAGCCTGTACTATCTTCATTGCAATGATTCAACTTCATTTAAGCACCTTGTTCCATGATTAACTTTATAATTACTTTATTTAAATTGAGCTGTCCCATCTGTAATTTAAGCATCCTATTAGTTGTACAGCCTTCACCATAACATGTAGTTAACACACCTCTTTTTGTAGACAATTCTCCCCTTCCACTGTCTTCTCCATGCCCAAATGTTTAGGGACCTTTCTTCACCATGTCCCTCTGCTTACACAACAGAACATCCAGCTGATGGGATTCTGGATTCCTGGATGCTGTAGCTGCATAGGTTCTGCTTGTAACACAAGCACCCTTGCAAATTACTGTTCTAATTAGGCAATATGCAGTGCAAATAAAAAATTAAATAGCTAAATAAGAAAAGAGCCTTAGATTGGTGTTAGAATTTACTTGCACCAACAGGCAGGAGACTCATTCCATAAAAGCAATTAAATTTTTAATCGAGTGCTGTGGAGAACTCTAGCATCAAGAGTTGGGGTGGGGATCAAGACTCCAGGATGAGCAATCTGTGCTAAAGATATTTAGAAAATAATTTCACATCTAAAAACATTGGATACAATTTCCTAAGGATAATGAACTCTTTTATAAAGCTCTTTGAGATCTATGGATGAAAACCATTATATAAAACCAGGAATATTTATACTGTATTTCCTAAATGATAAAATGGTCTCATTCTAAGTTACTTGTAACTAGAACATTAAACAAGAAACTGCAGGACTTACTAGTTTAGCATTCTACTTACATTTAACAGGAAGTGGCAACTCTCCTTTGAAAGTTCGATGCAGGGTTAGATTAAAAAAAACATCAACAAACTATTTCAAAGTCTAAATTAATTCTATTTGTAGATTGGGGGGGAAAAAAAACAAAAACAAAAAACCCCATGCAACTCTGATGTTGAATTCTACGGCTTTCACACTGTCTTCATCAAAAGTGGATTCCTGCTTAGAAATAGAGCGACCACATACTGCAAATACCTATCCTTGGTTCATTGTTAAGAAAGTGGTTTTGAAAGTCCTCTTAATGTATTAGCCACCATCTGCCAGACAGCTCAATTTACACTTGGATTTCAGGATAGAATTGGGCCCTTTATTTAGTCACGGCAGGAAGCTTAACCAATTACTGCCTTTTCCTTTAGACAGGTATTTGTTTTTTATAGAGTTAGTCATAATGCTACAGAAAAGAATGGAATTGTAGTAAGTTCTCTTGGCAGTGATCTTGGGTGATTTGTCAGCTTTTCCTTTTAATAAAGGAACTTGTTCACACTTACTTTCCCCTGCTGTCTATTTGCTCTCATTTGCATTCTCCCACCTTTGAATTCATCATAGATTTGTATGATTTCGTTCTGAACCCTAATCAGAAAAAGTAGATTCTTAACCTGTGAGCCTAGATACTCATAACATTTATAAATTTAACATGGAGACTATCCTATCCCTCCCCACCCTCTTCCATTAGTTGTGTTTGTTATACTGTTGGGTGTGGGTCTCAGCTATTTCTAGAGATTTCTCAGGCCATTTTGAATTTGCTATTCAGTTGACTAGGATATAAGACAACAGAGTAATTTGTAAGAGGGAAAAACAGGGGAGGATACTTCTACATAGGCTCTGTCATTTGATAAAATCCAGTGTATTCTGGAAAGACAGCTGAGCTGGAAAGTATATGTCTAATCTAGCAACTCAGTTCACTTCATCCTTCAAGAGCTCACTGTGGTAGAAACAGTGAGGCATCCATTGTTTGGTGTAAAAAATGCTACAAAAAGTGGATATAAATAGCAAGTTAAGCTGTGCTTACAGATACGGTACTGATGAGTTTTCTGTGTAGTGTAGTTTTCATCCCCATTTGATTTTAGTTTTTACCCAGCTTCATTCTAAAATATTTTCATTTATTCTATAATTCCACAGAACATTAGAAATGAAATTAATATTGTTTCTGTCCTCAGTGGAACAGCAAATGAGGATCAAGAGGTGCTCCTCCTGTCTCAATTATGTCAAGTTCAGATGGACATCCCTGAAAGTAATGAAGATACTTGCCAGAGGTATGCTGTCAATGCAGCTCTTACAGGGGGCTTATGCTAGGGGAAGGAAGAGAAAGAATTAGACTCCAGATCCTTTCCCAGAATCAAATAGTAAAGTGCTCTGAGGGTTCAGAGTAATTGTCAAGACTCTCCAAGCTCCATTTAAGAGTGAGAACACAAAAGCAAATGGAGGGATTCAATGTGATGGTCAGATTCTGGATCTGCTCCAAAGATCAGTTCTGGTCATGCCCTGGTGCACATAGAATTTTTGGGTCTTGAAGACAGTGTCCCCACTCCCCCAGGTCTTTTCTGTATTGGTTGCGCTTTTGTAATATTCTCTTCCATGGCTTTAAATGCCTTTATGGGCGTAACATCTGGACACTCACAAGCCTTCTGCAGCCCCAACCCCTTCAAGTGTGTATTATATACTTTAGCATTTACACCTCTACCCCGATATAGTGTGGTCCTCAGGAGCCAAAAAATCTCACCGTGTTATAGGTGAGACCACCTTATATCGGGGTAGGAAGAGGAACAGCTCCCTGCCCCAGCTCACCTCTGCCTCCTCCCTGAGCACGCCACCGCCGCTCTGCTTCTCCCTCCCTTGCAGGCTTGCCGTGCCAATCAGCTGTTTGGCCCGGCAAGCGGGGGGGGGGGGGGGGGAAGCAGCGGAGCGGCGGTGCGCTCAGGGGAGGAGGCGGAGATAAGCTGGAGTAGGGAGCGGTTCCTCTGCACCCCCCTGTTACTTGCTGCAGCCCTCCTCGGGACCCCGGCCGCCCCAGCTCGCCTCCATTCTGCCTCCTCCCATGAGCATGCTGCAGCTCCGCTTCTCCCCTCTCTCTCCTAGGCTTGCTGCGCCAATCAGCTGCTTGACACGGCAAGCCTGGGAGGGAGAAGCGGAGCTGAGCGGCATGCTCGTGGGAGGAGGCAGCGGCGCGGAGGTGAGCTGGGGCGGGGAGCGGTTCCTCTGTGCCCCCCTGCCACTTGCTGCGGCACCCCTCTGCCCCAGCTCACCTCCGCTCCGCCTCCTCCCATAAGCATGCCACAGCTCCGCTTCTCCTCCCTCCCAGGCTTGCCGTGCCAAACAGCTGATTGGCACGGCAAGCCTGGAAGGGAGGAGAAGCAGAGCTGCAGCGGGCTCATGGGAGGAGGTGGAGCGGAGGTGAGGTGGGGTGGGGGGGCCCCGGGGAAGGCCGCAGAGGAACCGCTTGCGGTAACACGAATTCGGATATAACAAGGTAAAGCAGCCCCGGCGCGCTGCTTTACCGCGTTATATCCAAATTCACGTTATACCGGACCGCATTATATCGGGGTAGAGGTGTATATAGTTTCAGCTTTCAAGATAGTTAAGACAAGCTCTTAATCTTGCTACTTCATTTCCTGTGGAAAAGTGAACCAAAATCTGGATGCAGAGAATCATTTAATCAGGGGAAGACTGACATTTGAATAGTGAAGGTATTTCACCATGCCTCTTGTTTTAGTGAAGTTTCTCTAGAATCCCTATTGATACTCTAAAAAATTCAGAGCAGGAAGACAGATTTACATGAAAGCTACAGAGAAGGTAGTTGAAAAGTCCATTCATAAAACTTTTATTCCACTTACATCAACTTAATACACATGTTCTTAACAGTTATGCTTGGATTGTTCATGAAAATTTCATAAGACATTAAACAAAGCTAGCCATCATCTCAAGTTATTTCCCTGTTAACTATTTTTACAGCACATGCATGTTAGGCAAGTATCAAAAAAATCACAAAAGCAAAAAACCTAAAAAAGTTAAATACATGGGTTTTTGTTTTACTGCTGTGCTCAATATACAGTGTAGTTATGGATATCAAGCATTTCATTTTTACTGCATCTTTACTTGTACATTTGTTCTTAGGTTGCCTAAACCATTTAAATACAAATAAAATGTGTAGCAAAAATAATGAAAGCAACAGCAGGTAACTTTACAAATAATGGAATGTGAACCGTTTCTGCCCTTCTCTAGAGAAAGTTGACTGGGTGATCAAAACTGTCTTAAGGAACGCTTTTCAGCTGCAATCAAAGATGTACACTTGATTATATATTCCATAGGATTTCACATGCTTGACATGCAATATCCATGGGACATCTGTTCCCCCACAGCCATGGTATGCTTCAGCTTTGAAATACTCACACTAACTACACCTGTGGCTGCAACTGATTATCCCTTTTTTCCCATCATGACAGACCAATACTCAAGCAGTTTTCTTTGCTCAACATAGGAAGTTGTTTAACTCTGGCCACCTTGTGGGAAGCCACAGTGTACCAAAAGTACTATGCCAAACATGTAAAACTTGTATAAAAATTTCACAACCCTATATTGGCCACCTCAGATGAAAACAGATAAATTCCCCAAATGTTAACTGGCTCTATTCCCCTAATATTAAACATAAAACCACATGGGAAATATAGAAATCCAAATAGAAGTAACATAAACCTGTCATAAATCGTAAACAAAAACTATTTGTGGGACAGCATGAATGACAAATGGTCTACTGTGTAAATTTTAGAATGAGGCAGACGAAAGTTGGAAGGCTGGTTAATTCTCCCCTCCTTCTCCTGCTTCAGCTTCATCTCCTTGGGTATCCGATGTCCACAACTGTTTGAGAGAAAATGGAGTAAAGTGTTTGCATTTGCAAGGATGCTGAAAACCTACTCCCATTCCGGTTTCTTCTACTCATAATATTTAGTAAGAGGATATGAGTAATATTTCTACTTTTCTTCAAGGGGTAAGCTCTTCCTACCTTGAATGGTATTACTTCTTAAAGGCTTTGTCATTGGGAGTTTGCTGCTCCTCTCGGAGTTTAACTATCGGCTGGTCAGCAAGCCCTCCCCCGCAACCCACTGAAACATGTAGCATTAAGCCTGCAACAAACATCCTCTCAAATTCAGTTCAGGCAGAATTATCCCTCCCCTTTAAGACCTTTAATTTGAAGTCAGACGTCTTTCCTACTACTGAAGGCCAAGAGGAAAATTAGACTTAAGTTATCACCAGGCCCACATTCAAGAGTGTGTGTGGATGTATGTCCTTATGAGATTCAGTGCCACAGACAAACATCCCCTCAAATTGGTCTTTTTTAAGGGAGAAGCAATCAGGTCCTGCTCTGAAAGGAAGTGCCAGGTACAGAAAGTTCTCCTCCTAGTTACAGGATAAGGAGTAAGCATCACAAATCTACACAAAAATGTCTCTCAGAGTCCAGAATTCAGGACCGTAGCTAGACACCAATGCTTTCAGACACAGAACCAGAACAGAGATCACCAATATATTTTGAGTCACAAAGTTTAAATGCATCTATTTTCCTCCAGGGATAAGAAAGATTATCTCACCCACTGTCTCTCATTTCCTCTATAGGCAGTCTTTCAAAGTCATTGCTAGCACAATATGATTTGGAGCATCCCTCTGCTTCAAAAGGCGAAGCTCCAATTGGATCCCATAGCTGCCAAGGCCCTCTCAAGTAGAAAGACCTTAAAGGGTTTAATTCTTCACTGCCTTGCACACATCTTAAATCAACATTCACTCTTGTGCAAAGATAGTATAAAATAAAATGCTACAAATTCAGAACAGTAGAAGTTTACACTCTCTTTGCATATGTGTAAGTGGCGCATGGCAGTGGAGAATCCTGTGCAAGATCTGCAGCCTTGTTCCTGGCCTGAATGCTGTGCAGATACCACATGGCGAATGCTCCTTGCTTAAACGTTAAGCAGCAGGAAAATACCTAAAATTGACCAAAAAATAAATGACAGATGTGCTGAGCCACGATATCTACCAGGAAACAATTTCAGAAAACGTGCAAGCCAATCTAGATTCATGCTGTGGATAGCAGTCAGTCAGTTTGAGTAACAATGAATTAAAAGTTGCTGTTCTGTGGCTCACCTGCAAATCTTCTGGATAGTATTGAATCTAGAGAAGTTTCAAATCAAAAACCAACATGACCAAAAAAGGAAACAAGCTTATTTATACTGGTCTTAGTACTAAGTTCTAGAATATCTACCTCACAAAATATTTGTTTGCATAAATATCAAGTAAGCATGGGGGGGAAAAACCCTTCTGGAACATGAGCAAGAAACAAGTATTTGGTGGATGGAAAAAAAAAAAAAAAAATCTTACTGCTGAGGCAACTGACACTAGATGATATTTAGCCATTTAGAATTACACTAGGGACCCTCTCTTTTTGGGTCCATGCCTTATGCATATGATCAGGGTGGACCCATTACACAAAGGTAAAGAGTAGCTCTAAAAAAAAAAAATTTCCAAAAGGATGTAAAGATTGCACTGTCAAAGCTAACAATACCATTTTTAGGAGATATAACTTAGTAAGTGAAAGTTAACCTACATTGCAGCTTGTTTTTAAAAATGCTAGATTCCTTACATAAGCCAGAAAGTGTAGTTATTCAATGATGTAGTGGATTTGCCAATTGTGGGATCATAGAAAACTGAAGTTGTGTCAACTGACCTTGGGAGGCAAAAGTGTGAACAAAATTTCAGTTCAGGAGTATTACAACTTGCTACTAACAAACATGATTTACGTACATGTTAGGCATAAAATAGTAGCCACCAGTTAACTGCTCATATGCTTTAGTTAGAGTCAAGCAATGAACAAAATGCTCTATTCATGGTGACATGTAATAAAATTCCTTGCTTAACAAGCAAGTTTTAATGGTACTTACTGTCAAGTTGTCTCTCAGTAATTGCATTATTAGCGTGCTGTCTTTGTATGACTCTTCGCTTAACGTATCAAGTTCAGCGATGGCTTCATCAAAAGCCTAGAGGGTTTTTAAAAAAAAAAAAAAAAAAAAGTTATTGCCCATATAATATAGGTTACATAAAACATTTAAGCTTTTGATTCTTTTTAAAAAACTTACAGTCTTTGCAAGGGAACAGGCTTTCTCCGGGGAGTTCAGAATCTCATAGTAAAACACAGAGAAGTTCAGAGCCAGGCCTAATCTGATTGGATGTGTTGGTTGCATCTCCTTTTTACTGATTTCAAAAGCTTCTTGATACGCCTGTTGTGACTGCTCCACTATCCCTTCAAGAAAAACAACATGTAAATAATTTAGGTGCATTTACACAGCTGTGTTCAAGACTTATGTTTTTATCAAGTAACTAACATGAGTAATATGGTAGGGTTTAGTTTCCTCATTAATAAGGAGATCTTAGCTTTACAAATATTTTCACAGCATAGTACTGTTTTAAAAACAGTTTTGCAGAATTAGCCAGTTATCAAAGCAACATGGCGAAATTATGTTTGGCCCAAAATAAGCATTAAAACTTGATGGAGATAGCTGGTCAATATGTAAAGCTGAATTTGCCACCCAAGCATTGCAGCATTTTTATAGTACTTAGTAAAGAATGAAGAGGCAAGGTACAAAAAGTTTAGCATAAGTTTAAGATTTCTAGTATCTAACCTATATGTATAAGGCTACAATTTCATCTGACAGTGTCTCTTTAATGCTGCAAAATATTCCAAATCTACCTTTTATTACAGACAGGGCTGGCAGCATTGCATATTAATGTTGCTCCCACATTTACCATTATAAGCCCGTTTGCAATTGCTTATAAAACGTTGTGAAACTATTTCTCCTACACAAATAGGTACTAATATGTAACTTGGGGAATCTCTTCTCTTTGTTGAGGGAAGACAGCTACTGAGTACTGTTTTGGTGCCTCTGCACTGGACCCATACACTATTCAGTTAGGGTTCAATGCAAAGTCAGTTCTGAATAGTTTGCAAACAAAGCAGAAGACACTTACCATGAACTGGTAGGGTACAAATTTAGAATTAGAAAGACAACCTTTTTTTGGCTAGACTTGCTACAATTCTACAGTATTTTTAAAAAATAGCTGACAAACTAGGTGTTTGGACCCTCAAGGACTAAGAGACTAAGCTATAGGGCACTGGTTCCCAAACTTTAACAACCTGTGAACCCCTTTCACTAAAATGTCAAGTCTCGCAAACCCCCTTCTAGAAATGAATATTTCCAGGGATTTTCTCCTTTGCCTGAGTATAAATTATAAAAGCCGTGATCTTGGAAATACAAAATTTGTTTTCATGACATGCTGCTTACACATGATTATTAATTATTATTTATCATTACAGTATTTTTATTACATTATGAAAACGGCAACACTCTTCCAAGATCTCACTTTCGTAGCTTGTATCACTTTGAATAAGCCTGTTATAAGACAAGGCTCCTATGTTTCATCAAGGATTATCAGATGTGAAACAGCATGAAGGTATTTAAAAAGCCAACTCAAAGAATTCCTCCTACACAAGCATTCAGGTCTTGAGCAGTCCAGGCAAACAATTAGGGTGACCAGACAGCAAATGTGAAAAATCGGGATGGGGGTGGGTGGGTAATAGGAGCCTATTTAAGAAAAAGACCCCAAAATTGGGACTGTTCCTATAAAATCGGGACATCTGGTCACCCTACAAACAATGCACGTTACAACAAAGCTTAAACTTGTTCTTCATAATAATTTTAAAAACAATACTAGCTGCCTATTTAATTTTAAAAACAGCAAAAAATATCTACCTCCCTTTCCATTTCTTATAGGAGTCTTGAAGTTTAAATCTCCTCAGTGTGATAGGTATGCTTGCTTTGATCTGCTTAGCTCTTGGAAGTCCAGGGGCTGCTGGCCCTGTGCTGCCCAGGGTCCCTAGGGACAGCTCCGTCCGCCATTAGGGAATTTTTTCCCCCGAGAACCCCCTGTAACATTTCATGAACCCCACAGGGTTTTTTCCCCGAGAACCCCCTGTAACATTTCATGAACCCCAGTTTGGGAACCACTGCTATAGGGGTACTGCTTACCTTTGCTAATATGTCTACTAGGTTGTTACATGTTTGTATCTATGTAGATACAGTAAATAGGTAAAATTAGTTTATAACAATAAGCAATCCAATTTATGGGATCACAATACAATTCCTAGATCTGGACACTTCACTCTGGTGCTGCTACTTGGTTCCCAGTGGTTGAAAGAATTCTTTAGAATTCTGAGACTACTAATAGTGTTTGATGGCAATTGATCATGATCATTAAGTTCCCCAAGCTTAATTCTCACAAGTCAACATAATATATGGAGAGCCTGTGACAGATGAAATGAATGTACCTAGGTTTTAAATGTAATTCACAGATGCAAAATTGTCAAACAGGTTTTAACACTGAAGATAAAACTGGTAGGTTCATGAATTGAAGGACACAGAGAGAAAAATCTGAACATTTTTGTACGACTGGTAGAAATGGCCAGCTATATGTACAATTCCACAACCTCCAAAGGTGGAACAATCTGATCTGAGCACCCCATCCAAAGAGTCTATGCTGGAATAATCGAAGCAACTCAGGCCTTGTTCCGTCAAACCTTTAGACCTTTTAGGCAATAGCTCTGGTACCCTTCACAGGTATTTAGTTAATACATTCCAGTGTTTATACTGAAGTTCAGGTGAAGGTAGCGAACTACCTGCAGTTTGAGGGGACAAACCAGTTTCATCTGAAGACTCAAGGTTGCTGAGACATTAAAGGTGGCCAGATAAATTGGAGGTTAGGTCTGTCTTAGCTCAAGAAGACAATTCTCATTCCAGTACATCATGAGTCTGGGTCATTAGCCCCTTCCATTCCAAGGTGGGTTCCAGCCTCCTTGAGGGTCAATACCTAGTTTGTCTGCTATTTTTTAAAATACTGTAATAGTGTAGCAAGTCTAGCAAAAAAACCCTAAATATTAAGCCTTGCGGAGAAAGGGTAGGGTACTGAACCCCCCCACCCAAAGGCAGAAATAAGAACAGAGATGGCTGGGACAAAGGGAACTCTTATCTCAATTCTGAAACTAGGGATACACACATATACAAGCATAATGGTTGACTACTTAAGGAGTGTTTCATGACCAACCACACGTTTGCTACAGTGGGGATCTGCAAAGCACACTTGTAAGGGAGAATCCCTGGTGACTCTTGTTTGAGAGCTACTGACCTACCACATTTAGCTAATAAACAGGGAATTTCTAGAACCACAGAGCTAAACCACCTTTTAATTCTATTTAACATTAATCATCTCCCAGAAACAGAGTAAGAGCACTATCCCATTTAAAGCAAGCCCATTTTTTGACAAAATTAACAAGAAGCTGACATACTGTACCTTTCTTGTCATCCCCAGCAGCAACCTCAGCCAAGTAACGGTAGTAGTCTCCTTTCATTTTCAAATAGAAAACTTTACTTTCTGCTTGAGAAGCGTTAGGAATCAAGAACTTTTCCAACAGAGACTAAAATCAAAACAAAGAGTACTCTGTTTTACACAACCATACCTTTCAATAGTATTGTAGATCCATCAAATTAGTTATATTGCAGGTTTTTCAAAAAGTCAAGAAAACTTGGCTCTGATAAGCTTTAGTCTGCCTAGCTTTTATCCACTTCTTTGCTGAATATGCCATGTTGCGATCTACAGAAGGAATTGTTTTAGGTACAGAATGTTCAACAGTACAAAACACCTAAATAACTGAAATGTAGGGTAACTGTAATGCTCAGTCTTCCATTAAAGTGGAGTTTCATAGGCAAACTGGGAAATTTTTCTTCAGCTACAGTAGTATTAGCGCTTACTTGGCAACAATGTGGCATCTATCTCCCAGGCTACAAAACAATTTTACCTTTGTTTGAAGTCACTTATTGCAGAGTACCTAAAACCTATTTGTGTAACATGCCATACTTAATTCTTGACTGTTGTTCTAGCATATTCTTCCTTAACTCTGATTTAAAATGGGTTATCTGGGGAGGAATGAGTAACAGTACCTTGAAGAGGAGCAATGTATTTATACTTCACATAAGACAGTGATTACAAAAAAATTCTAGTTAATCCTTGGCTTTATAACCTCTCTACTTCAATCTGAATATAATTCCATTTAGCTAGTTGTAAATTATTCTAATAATGGAGTCTTAAACTGAGGATAGTATGCCTCATACACAGCCTAAAATTTTAACAGAAAGATAGAAACAATGTTACAAACATTGGTTCTCAAATGTTGTTCCAGACATCACTACTAAAACCCCCAAGTTTAGAGTAAATTAGATTTTGATCAGTAGTGGAATAGAAGCACTATTTAAAAACACTACAGTACATGGCTCAATGCAACTATTCACCTTGACACTTTTGTACCCAGTAGTATTAACTGTGTATTACACTGTGCCATTATTATCCTAGCAGTATTCTATATCTTACATCATTTAATGGTCCCTGTTTATAATTATGTTAATAAAACACTGTAGCATGTTCTTGGCTGAAGTGTAGCCATGTAGCCAGTTTTATTATGGTGGAAAAGCAAAGACAAATTAGTCATCTCTAGTACTTGTCTCTTTTGACTTTTCAGGACATTTCAGATTTAGCATTGTAGTCAAGTTTCCTCCCCCAAATTGGGTGCTTAAAGTTAGGCACCTACATAAATGACTCAGTTTTCTTCCAAACGTGGAGGCCACTTCTTTAGGTGTTTAACACCCAAGTTGAAAAAAAGTTGGGCATAGCATGCGTCTAAAGTTGAGTGAGATTTTAGAGGCAGTTACACATGTTATAATTTAAAGATATCTGGGGTACGTAATATTAAAGTTTGACAAGAGACTATTCATTAATGGTAACTTTTCTGCTACCTAACTTCTACAAAAAGAACTAACATTTCAACTTTATCTCACACTGTTCTTAGATTATCCTTTCAAACTCATGATAGAATTGGGGGGGGGGGGGAGGGGGTGTTCAAAACCCCAGAACTATGGACAGTTTTGCAGCACTTACTACTACATGACTGAGCTAAGAGATTAGTTGGAGCAGAAGCAACATGCATGTTTCCTTCTTGGGAGGGGCATTATCCCCATATTCAGAACACACTAGTACTGAATTCTTATGTGGTACCAGATTTGACAAACAGCATGTGAAGTAGCATGCGTGTCATTGAGTAAAGTGATATGGGAGGAGTGAACCAATTAAAGGATGTAGCAACACTCTTAAAAAGGTCGCTGTTAATTTTCATGAGTCATGAAATTTAATACGACTTGAAGACCAACTCCACCCAAATTCAAGATGAAAAATTACTTTAAGCCAAATGTCTCTCCATCCCCCAGTAGATGGGAATAGCCAGGATGCTGGGTGGAAGCAAGACTCAGACCAGAAGAAACGTCTATTGTCTATACTTTAACAAGGTTAGAGAAAGCCCACTAGTGTAGTTTTAGTACTGCATACTTCTAGCATCTTTCATAAGATTAGTGATTCGCACAGCATCTTAACTCCTGTGAAGTAGGTATCAACTCCTACAGATGCATAACAAGACATGAGATAACTGATTGGTGGGTTCTTGGCTCTGGCATGAATGGTCGCAGCAGGGCCAATCCTTGGGCAGAGATCTGACCCAAAAGCAAGTTAGTGTCACAGTGAGGGAGAACACCCTAATCTTTGTTCTAACCAGGCACCCTTCAAAATTTTAGTCTTATGACCTGCTTTTCACAAGTGCCAAGAATGTGCAGCTTTCATTAAATTCAGTGGTGATTCCAGGTATTCCAAGAACTAAAAAAAATAGCCAGTCCACTCATTCTTAATTATAGCCCTGAAAAGAATGTCTACCAGATTAGTTAGTATGCACATAACCCTTTGGCACGAGTCCCCACCCTCAGATAAGCCATATCTACACATTCTCAGTTACAAATGTCAAGAAATAGGAATTACCCCCAGAAGTTTTCTGTAACATGGTTCCAGCTATGCAGAAGAATAACTAGCTTCTCTTATGAAGTCTGGCAGTTGGCAACCAGTAGGATTCATATCCCTTTATTAACAACTCCCCACTGCCACAGCTCTAGGTGAAATTCTAAATCTGTACAAATACCCATTGCTTAATAGTTTTGTTTGCTGGCTGACAAGTGAAGGGACATATTTGCACTGGTGGTAGAAAGTATTACTAATTAAGAAAGCCTCTTCTACAGCTGAGATGTTAGCAGCGCAGACAGCTGCTCGGAAAATGAAAATCCTATATCATGAAAAAGTTACCCAAGTAAGAGAGGATATTGTTCAAACTATCTTTTTAAAGGAATCTTATGCTAAAAAGTTATTTAGCTACCAGCGCTCTGGAACGCATAAGGTTAAAAAGTCTGTCCATGTCTCTAATGGTGAGGTTGAGTGCCTTTCTTAACATCAAGTAGGATGGGCAAAGTACTGCCCAATATACTTCAAGAAAGGCTTTGCTCATGACAAGTACATTAAAGACCACAAACATTTTTTAGAAAATGATCAGTATGTTATAAGTTACATTTATGGTTAGAAAAACTATTCTCCATTTTAGTAATCTTTCAGTGTTATCAAATGTCTAGGAAGCTTCACTATTTATACACCTCTACCCGATATAACACGAATTCTGATATAACGCGGTAAAGCAGCGCTCCGGCAGATCAAAGCAAGTTCAATATAACGCGGTTTCACCTATAACGCGGTAAGATTTTTTGGCTCCCGAGGACAGCGTTATATCGGGGTAGAGGTGTAGTCTGTATAGTAAGTGTATCCTGTTTCTGTGGGTCTTTCACAGCAACAAAGGGAGAGAATTTTAAGTTAAGTGTTGGTAAAAAAGAAGTTGCCAGAGGACTCAGGACAGATATGATATCCAAAGCTTTTTAAAAAATGATTAAGCTTTGAGTTTCTTGCCAGTTGATCTATGCCACCATTTTATGACCACGAAGTAGACCTTGTCCAATCTACTAATGAGGCTCTGATAATGGACAGGCCTGGAGAGGCTCTGCCAGGATTATCAGAAATGCCAATGACGAAATTTGCAATTCAAGCATTTGATAGAAGAGCCAGCTCACTGACAACATATACAACAGTCTGCCCAATGAAGAAAGGCTGTTACAGCAGTTTAATAAATATTCAAGTTGCAAAACCAATGCCTTTTGCCTAGGTTTTTCTCTGTTTATTGCCTCAATGTTAATCGCTCAACATTGTGAACTACCGTCCCTTCAGAATCTCATCTTGTGGCCACAAAATACTTCTGTAATTAAAAGTGCTATTCTTAGGACACAGCAAAGAGTTTGTCTAGCAGCCAGGAGTTTTATGAAAGGCAGGCAGAGAATAGAAGATATTGCACCATTCTTTAGGTTAGCACTGCAAGACTCATGAAAGTTTACCATCCCAGGCTCAAGATCTACTCATACACTCTTACTATGATACAAAATATTGTTTGTCCATGATGAGTATCTTTAGATAAATGGAATTCCTTTTTCAAGGCTGAGCTAGGCAGAAGTACAAGATTACACCTCATCAGCCCACTGAACACACAGTTTATCTAAAAGGGATACAATACTCTGGCATGAAAATTCTTTAGTTCTGGTTCAGGACAGTGACCATTATAAAATGCCTCAGAAGATGTAATAATTCCCTCAACACACCCTGAACATGGGAGTTATGCATTGCTCCCCAACCCCTGGCAGCTAATGGGCGAGCACGTACTGAAGCAAGGAGGTTTATCCCTTATAAGTTATCCTAGCTAAATAATGTAACCATGGATCTTATTCTGGGTAAGCAGCTAATCCTTTAAATCCTTTGGCTTCAATATCTTGGAGCAGTGAGTTCCACGTTTAAGTCCAGATAGTACTTCCTTCCATCTGTTTTAAACGTGTTGCACTTCAATTCATTGATGTCCCCTTGTTCTTTTATTATGAGAAGAGAATCAGGTGCTCCACTGCTGTTGATTCTGTAGACCTCTAACATGGTCCTTATCAGTCTCCAAGAAAACAACCTAATCTTTCCAATTTCTCATATGACTGGGTTTTTTTTCTGCTGCATCTTTGAAATGATATGATCTTAACTACAAGCAAGGACTATTTAGATAAGTTCTTTGAGATGTGAGGCCCCTACATGTATTCCACACGTGGGGTATGCATGTGCAACATGCGCCAGAGTCTGGAGATTTTAGCAAGCAGTGTCCATTGCACAATAGATCTCTTTGTGCTCCCGAGGGTATGAGACAGTGCAGGTCGACAACTCCTCAGTTCCTCCTCTCACGGCAAATCTAAACCAGGTCTGAAGCATAGGAGATGGAAGGCAGGTAGTGGAATACAGATAGGGACCACACATCTTTAAGAACTCCCAATCACAGTAAGTAACCTCTATTTCTTCTTTGAGCACAGGTCCCTATGCATACTTCACATATGGGTGACTGACAAGCAGTACTCAGACTGAAGATAGGTGTGAGGAAGCGGTCAATAAAAATGCATGCAGTACTGCAGATCCCACTGCTGCATCCACAGCAGAGGCCTGGACTTGAGCATAATGTCTACCAAACGTGCGTTTGGAACTCCAGGTGGCTGCTCTGTATATGTCCTGCATTGGGACCTCCTGTAGGGATGCTACCATGGCAGCCTGTGCTCTTGTGGAGTGGGCCATTATGCTGCCATGGAGATGAGCCAGTTTGTAGCATTCGATAATGTAGCCAGAAACCCACTTAGAAATCCTCTAAGAGGCTATAGCTTGACCACAGGACCTCTCTACTATTGCAATGAGTCAGAGACTGCCTGATAGGCTTGGTTCTTTGCAGGCAAAAGACCAGTGCTTGCCTGACATTGAGGGAATGAAGTCTCAGATGAAGGGTGGGATTTTGGAAAAAGAACAAGCAAGCGAATACACTGGTTAAGGTGGAGTTCAGAAACGACCTTGGGTAGAAGTGTAGGGTGAAGGCAAAGGGATAGGTTGTCCTTGGGAAATATCATGAAGGACAGTTTGCCATGAGGGCTCCAAGTTCATTGACCCTCCTGGCCAAAGTGATGGCCACTAGAAACTCCAGTTTCATGGGTAGGTGGGACATGGAACATGTTGCTACAGGTTCAAACGAAGGACCAGAAGTTTTGACAGCACAAGGTTATGATCCCATAGCAGTTGGTGTTGGTTTAATGACTGATATAAAGGCCTTGATGAGGTCCTTCATGAACCGTATTGTAGTTGGGTAAATAAAGACAGAGCACCCGTCTACTGGAGGGAGGAAGGCACTAATGGCTGGTACATGGACTTGTAATGAGCTGATTGAGAAATCAGGAGGTTTTTTTTGGTTTTGTTTTTTTAAAGAGACAGGAGCTAATCTAAAACTATAGGGATGCTTGGCGAGACTGGGTGAGATTGATTCTGTTGCATCCAGGCGAAGAAGTGTTTCCATTTAGCCAAACTGGTATTGATTGATTCTTTTTTTATTCTGGGCAAGTATCGCCTGACAGGGGACTAACTAGAGTGCTCTATTTCCGACACCAGTCCAAACATCAGGTCGTGAGATGAAGAGTCTGGATTGGGGTGTTGACTCAGGGTAAGGTCAGGGTTAAAGAGTTCTGGGAAGGTCTAGATTTTGATTGGAGGATGGGCTGACATTGACAGCTCTTGGAACCAGAAGTGTCCTAGCCAGTAGAGTGCTAGAAGAATGACATTGGCCTCTTCCACGGGTGCTTTAAAAGAGATGTTGTGAAGTAGGGGGATGGGATGAAAGGCATATCAGAGACTGCTTTTGCACGCTAGCAGGACAGTGTCGCCATTGGAGTCATGGATTATGGCTCCTCTGGAACAAAGAGAAAGATTTTTGTTCATTTGAGACACAGAGAGGTCTCCTAGAGGAGGGTGAATGTCTGACAGAATGCAGTCATGGATTTCCAACTCATGGCCCGCCGAGAAGTGCCTACTGAGGTTTTCTGCTAAAGCCTCAATGTGAACTCCTTGGAGGTATGCCACCTGGATAGTGGTGCTGTGCCTGATGGACCAGTTCCAAAGTCTGACTGTCTCCAAACAAAGCACGAGCAATCTTGCACCTCCGTTTGTTATGTAGATCAGGGGTTCTCAAACTGGGGGTCGTGAGGTTATAATGGAGGTGGGGGTTGCGAGCTGTCAGCCTTAATTCCCAAGCCCCACTTCACCTCCAGCATTTATAAGTGTGTTAAATATAAAAATAAGTGTTTTTAGTTTAGAAGGCGGAGGATATCACACTCAGATGCTTGCTGTGTGAAAGGGGTCACCAATACAAAAGTTTGATAACCACTGATGTAGACGGTGGTGGTGATATAGTTCTACATCATTTGGATGTGAAGGAAGCGAATGAGTGGAAGGAAGGTCTTACATGCAAGGTGAACCGCCCACAGCTCCAGAATGTTGAATGTCCCAGCAGTGGGCTGGGAATGGGTTGTGGTCGCAGTGGTAGAGGCAGATGAAAAAAAAGTGGGACTTCTGTGTCTGCTGTCAGTTGCGGGGAGGTTCGGCAGGACACTGGTAGTAGAGTGCATGAGGAGGAGGTGGTGGTGGTTTATAGTTTTGCCTTTGCTGTTTCCTCCTGGACCTGGTGGATAGATCCCCAGGGAATAAAGGATAGACCGTGAGAGTCCTTTAATGAGTGGAGGGAGTCATCTCCTTGTTAAAGGGAAGGTCTTGGATGGTATTTTGCACCTCCCCGGGGAAGCCTGAGGATTGCAACCACAAATCCCTCCTCATAACAATACCAGTAGCTAAAACCTCTGAATGCTGTATCTGCTGCATTAATTGCATCCCGAAGGGCCGTTTTTGCCACCAGTCTGCCCTCCTCTAAAAGAGGAACCTGGGTTCTTTCCTAAGAGGAAAGTTTGCCCAGAAAGGCTTCCATTCTAGAATAGTTATTAAGGTCATACTTAACTAACAGGGTCTGGTAATTGGCAATGCAGAATTGCAAGTCCGCAGTGAAGACCTTTCAGCTCAGGAGGTCATCTCTTGGAACCCGTGTCTGATGGAGTGGGGTCCTTAGGTACTGTGACCTATTTCATTCTGTGGCAGCCTGCACCAACAGGTAGTTGGGAAATTCAGCTCCCCCTTGCCGGGACAAAATAGTGCCTCTTAGGTCTGGGAGCACAGGAGGCTGAGGTAGGCCAGACCAATCTCATCAGTTCCAATATGGTCTCATTAACTGGAAGGGCTACCTTACTCGGGGCCTGAGGCTGCAGAAAGTCTAACAGTTGGTGGTGTGGGTCTTGGACTTCCTCCAGAGATATTTGGAGATTGTCAGCCACTCTTCGTAATAAGTCCTGGTATTGCTTATGGTCTACTGGTGGGGATGGGGAAGAAGAAGAAACTGTCTCATCTGGAGAAGAGACGGAGATTCCAGTCGGAACTCGTCAGCACCTGCAGTTCCAGTTCAACACCCCCCCCTCTTCCTCATACACCAATGGAACTGGTTGTTGACTGGTCGGAAGAAGAGCAGAAAGACTCCTGGGTGGGTCCTGGACATCTGCTATAGGGATCCCACTGCCCCCAATAAGGCCAAAAAGAGGGACCAACCGTTGGGGGGGAGGGGCATGGAATGGGAAACCACTGGTCCCTAGGGAGGTTGTGTACATAAGAGTAGTGACTGTTATCCTGGATCACTGTCTGGGTTTGGCTCTCTCTGTGGGGATGAAGGCAGGACCAGCCCATCAGATTCATTCTGAATACGGGGGGGGGGGGGGGGAGGGAGGGAAAGAGGAGAATCGCTCCTGTTGGAATGGTGGAGCTGTTGGTACCAGGGCAATCCTGCCTGATGGTTCTGAGACGGTTCCTGGATACCAAAGTAGTATCTTCCGGTTTAGTAATGTCCTTCAGGAGGGCTGCGCCAGAGAAGAGGGGAGACTGCAAATAGGGGGAGTAAGATATTCTCCAGTACGACATAGATCTCTCTGCTCTCCAGTGTGCATGGGTCTTGGTGGTCAGCACTGAAGGTACAGGAGCATCTTTAAACGTGGTGTGTTCTTTGGGCGGATGAGTTGGTACTGCAGATTCTGGAGCCACGCTCATTGACAGGACCAGTGGATGACGGTCCTTACATTTTAATACCTTCTTCTTTCGGTCTCAGGGTTTTTTTGCGGAATCAGTTCCTTAGGGTCTGCGAGTAAGGGGTCACCTGACCTTAGTGGGCTCAGGGAAGGAGCACTTCTCTTATGGTCTTCAACTGGGTTTGTCCTTGTGCCCATGAAAGTGTCCCTTGCTCTCATGGGAATCCCTGGAGAAAGAAGTCTTTATGCTTAGAAACTGAGGACTCCACTCTTAAGCATGTGCTCGGAGGGGCACTGCTCGTTTGGTGAGGCAGATGTATTGGGGGGTGGGGGGGAGGGGAGGTGTCCTGCCTGGTCCAAATCGGAGACACGCCTCATGGCCTTCTCCACTAAGTGTTTTCTAAGGCTTAGCTAATGGACTTTGAGAGTTCTCAGTGGAAACAAGCAACAAATGCTGCACTTTGTCAAAATATGCATCAGACAGCAGAGGCAGCATTGATGTTCGTCCCTGATGGAGAAGTACACAGGGCAGGAGACACAGTTTTTGAAGCCCAGGACTCTGGATATTGCCTCCCCATGGTCAGGGACCATACCCAGTCTGGGGAAACAAACTACACAAGCTATACTAAAAACTAACTATACTACGCTAAAATAATAACTCTTTAAAATCTTATTTACAGGATTTTCTAAAAGGCTGGAGCAGGAGGACGCTGGATTCCCAGTCAGGCCATGGGATGGTAAGAAGGAACTGAGCGGGCATTGACCCACACTGCCTCTTATGCCCGTACTTAGAGGCGCAAGGAGATCTACTATGAATGTGGGGTCAATGGACACTGCTTGCTAAAATCTTCAGACTTGGGCACATGGTACGTGTGGGTAGCTCACATGTGGAACACACATAGGGACCAGCACTTAAAGAGGAAACTTGGCACATTTCTATCCCAACCCCAGGTAGTTTCATTACCCCCCCCCCACACACACACACAGAAATTTAAGACAGAGATTAAAAAAAAGATACAATATAGACAGCTTCAGCACAAGCTTCACTAATCTGCCAGTGAATCACAGTCTTGATCTACTTCTAGGCTTATGATGAAACAGCCAAGAACACTTATTATAGTTAAGAGTTATGTCCAGTAATCTGCAGTGGCACGCCGTCACTGCATCTTTTTTGCCTATTAGCTTAGGCTAGATTGGAACTAGTGATCTTAAAGATATTTATTGTTCCACTCTGAGAAGTGACCAAAGCAAGAGATTTATTTTTCCACTATTCCAGCTGCTGAGAAACCACCAGCTAGTTAGAAGATCAAGACAAATATACACATTCAGTTTGCACTACTAAAACATCTACACATTGTAAGTTTACATGGTGGTTTACAAATGTAGCAGATATGTTCTTTCCCCTGAGGGACTACAGTCATTTAACGCATTTGTTCCTGTGGTCCAGCAAAATGAAGTTTATCCCAGAGATGCTTACTGTTCTTTTTAAATAACTAACTAAATAAAAAAAAAAACGTACATTTTGCAACATAAGTGCTTTTCCTTCATGTAGGCAGTGTACATACTGGAGTTAGGAAGTTGTGGTCTGGACTTCAGCTGAAGACTGGAACGCAATCCATGGAGATTAAAATAGTTTTTTGCTGGCATCTGGTGCCTGAACTACCTTGCTAGAAAAGTGTGTTCAGTCACATCTTTTGGTGAAACTAACCTGGTAGGAACAGGTTACTTAATTCAACAGATGATGTTAAACCAATGTCCTACTTAGGCCAGCTGCTTCTAGTTCTTAGTGTGTACACCGATGAAATTGTTGATGAAGCTTTCAGTAAAAGTGAATGTTGCCATCTGGGGATTCTGAATAATTAATATTGTACCTGAGAAAGGTTTCTGCAATACAGTGTGCTATTTAAAAGTATTTCCCTTCTGACAAACAAGGGCAGGTCATTAGGAGTGGGCTCACTTGCCCCAAAGATATCAGCTGCTCATTAACAGCAATATATCTAATTTAAGAGAAAATACGTAAGAACTCACGGTGGATAAAAATCAATGATTTTTAAAAAAAAAAAAAAAAAGTTTTTTTTTTAAAATAGATTTTTTACCTCAAAGCATTTTATCAAAAAAAATCTGATCTAAAGATAGTTTTAATTAAGATACATTATAGCTCAAAGATATCTCATCATGGAATAGGGATTATAAGTTCTAATTCTATACTATGAGAAAATATATTCATGTAATGTTTAAGAAAAGTTTTATAAATGCGTTCCAATAGTTCATGGATTAGGGACCCAATCTATGGGGTTCCAGGGGCTTCTCTATAGATTATTTAGGTTAATCTTTCTATCTACCCAATGGGACTCAGTGCTCAGTCTAGAAGATACCATCAGAGATGCTTAGTTTTGCAGTTCTCAAACTGTGGATTTGTGTCTCCAGAGAACATGCTTGTTAACTGCAAAAATGTTCTAAAATAAATAAATTAATAATATATAGAGGTGAGAAACAACAGACCTCAACCCTATTGTCCCCTTGCAAATTTGTGTTCTCAGAGTCAATCCCTTACCTCTGTCTATAAGTGCAAAGTTTCAAAAAGTTCAATGAATAGAAGATTGTTGGGGGCGGAATAGATCTGGACAAGGAGAAGAAGTCTGGAGATAAATGTGAGACAGGAGGGACAGGCAGTGGAAACAAAAGCGAAACTGTTTGAGCAGCATATTCCAGAAGTCTTGAGGTCTTTCTGAGTGTACCCTTCATTGATTTGAGATCTATCATACCATTCTCTCACTAGAAGGGAAAACTTATAGTGGCAGCAGGCCATAAGAGAGACCCTGTTTGGGAATATTTTAATGAAGTTCCTCTACCTGTGGGTAAGAAAGGCATGTGTGCAAAATGCAAACAGTGCAACAAAGAAATGCAAGGCCCAGTTGCCCGAATGAAACAACATCATGAGAAGTGTTCCTTCTCAGGAGGAAGCTGCGTTGATGATGATGATGATGATGAAAGGAACATGTCTGAACATGCAGGATCTTCAGGTTGGTAAACTTTTTTATTTCATACTTCTTTCTTAAGGACTGCCTGTCTTCCTTCTAGACTATTCTTGAATTCTCATGTTTGAGCAAAAAATATAGTTGTTACTCTATGGTACTATCATTTTAAATGCAGTTGTGATAAAAAATAAATAGCTGAAATAGACACATCTTCCTTTTACAATTTCACCTTTAAAATAATACTGAGTGTCAGTGAATGCAATGAGTAATACTAAATGAGCAATATGGTAATAATAATTAAATAACTGCATTGACTTATTTTGTTTAGGAGAATCCTTCCTCAACATACAGGATTCTGAAGACTATCCACCTTAAAGATCATCATTTTCTATAGTTTCAGAGTTATCTGCCAATTATAGTTTCTCAGTCAAATCATGTACGTCACATAGCCACAATATATCACCTGTAGCAATAAGAAAAAAAATCTCCATAATCTAGAAACAACAATAGATAAGAGCCAGCAGATTACAAAAAGAGGTAATTGATGAAAAAATTGCCCAGTTCGTTTATGCAACAAACTCGCCTTTTCGTATGATTGAGAACCCACACTTCATTAACATGGTTCAGTCATTAAGACCAGGATACAGTCCACCCAACAGAGCAGATATCGCAGGCAAATTGCTTGATAAAGCATATGAAAGAGAAATTGGAGATTGTTTACCTCCCAAGGACTTCATAAATATCTGCTTCAATTACTTTTGGTAAATTAAATAACCAAACAATCATTCATTTTTCGGTATAGCTATAAAACTAATCTGAAAAGTTTTCAAAATAAATCACTTTAAAAATGTATAGGGTGTACCTTTTAAAAATGACACCTACATCTATCTCCGAGTTGTGAAGAAGATGTATTAAGGTTATAACAACCAACAAGAACGCACTTTTATGCAGAAATCCATGATTAAATCGAGTCTTCCTGACTAGTGATTTAAATCAATTTGATTTAAATCAAATCCACCCTGAAAGAACGTATTCTTACTTTATGAAAGGTTTCTTAGAAGTACTAAAATAAAACACAGACCTTATGTTGGAAAGACATCAAACTTTAGGACCAAAAATTTGAAGGCCTGCATTTGTAAATGTGTTGGACTGATAAAATAAAACAGCTAGTTTAAGAACTCACATCAGTGTCATGTGAGTTTATAGCAAAATCGAGGCCATTTTTTAACATTAATACCAAACATTTATTTTACAATGTTATATTCAAAATTAATTTTGCTAGGGAATGAAAGGGATTAAAAGTATTGGAGGATAATTTACTGCATTTTACTGATTAAGTCTTACCAGACTTGTCTTTTATGCAACCTATTTCTGAAATGGACCTCCCTATCCCAGGACACTGCGGTCTCATCTTCAATTAAATCCCTCTTGAAAACCCATTTCTATGAGGCCTACAGACATTACCACACTTTTCCTTTATATAAACAAGTGCTCTATTACCACCTTCTGAGTCTTATTTGATTCTGTATTATAAACTCCTGCAGGCAGGCAATCAGATCTGTGTCTTGTACAGCATCAAACATTGGTACTTAAATCTGGCTATATTTTGTAGAAACTGCCAAAATTAGTTCAGTATAATCTAAGTTGCAGTAGCACTTAAGCCCCCATCAGAATCAGGGCCCTGTTATGAGCGGTACTGTAACAGGAAGAGTGCCTGCCCAAAAATGCTTTTAGTCTAAAAAGGGTTACAAGTAAAACTAGTACACTTGATGGTAGACCCTTATCATAGTAATTCCATATGCAAGATATCATCTATTACAAAAAAGTGTCGTGTTTCTTTAAGACAAAATAGTAGGGACTGGAGTAAGAAAGGAATATAAAGAGAGACAGGAAAAAGAGCAAGAAACAACAGATAGAAAAAATAAGGTTGTCCGGGTGAGGGGTGATTAGTGGCTCTCCATTTGCCCTTCTACGCTGCAAATCAGTGACAGTCCATCAAATCTTTTATAAGATGTAGCACATTTTGGTCTCATTTAAATTTACTTATGTAGTTTTGAGAGATTACAGTTCAGAGCTGTAAAACGCTTTCCCAATTTCCAGTGTTATTTATTAAAAAAAGTACATTTTGCAACATAAGTGCTTTCCCTTCATGTAGGCAGTGTACATCAATAACTGGCCATGCAGAAGATCAAGTGCAACATTATCTAAACTGCCTGAAATCTGGACTCCTTTGAAAGCAATAGTAACTAGGCATTCTACAATAGGCAAGGGTGCCACTAACTGCCTTGCAGCTTAGTGCAAGTTATATTTTACAGCATTATAGATGTGATGTTTCAAATGCACTGCTTAAGAGGTTTTTCTCCGTACCAATGAAGTAGGGAAAGAACATATGTTAGACAATCTAAGTTGAGTTATTTTTCAGTGCACAAACAGCACAAGGAGAAAAGATCTCGATCTAGTCTGTGTTCCAAATGGAATTTTATATTAAATCTAAACTTATGAACATGCCAACAGTGCAGGACCATAGCTGTCCAAGTGCTCTCCCATTTTAGGACTGTACATCTACTTTTTCAGGGTCTCATCTTGATCAGATTTTATGATAAACTTAGATATTTTCTTCTGCAATATACACTGGATTTGTAGTTTTATGACTGTTTTCCATCCAGCAACTATTAAATGTCAGTTATGTCTGTGGAGTACGAAAGCCATGACTTACAAAATACAAGTTTTCTGGCTTCTTCCCATACATTTGTCTTTCTCCCTCGGCAGCAGGAGAGAGAGAACAATTTACACACTTGGTATAATTTGATAAATGCCAATCAGCGGCAGCATTAAATGATTTTATTAATCAAGCTATCTCAAAAGTTGAAACTATTGCCAATAAAAAGGAATCTTTAAGAGGTCAGTTTTCTCCTAGTTTGAGGATCACATGGATACTATGTACTTAGCATTCCCTTGCTACAGGCAGCTTCTAGGGAGAAGCCTCTTCAGGTGCTCTTGATTACAAGAGTTCTGTCAAGAGCTTTAGGCTACCCTGTCCTTTACTAGTAGAGTAAAACACTTCCACCCTTTTCAGACTAGTAATTATAACAAGTTAGGCAAACACCAGTTTTATCAGGCCTTACTCATGGAGGGGAGTTTCACCAATGGTAAAAACTATGAATTAATATGGTTCAGCCTAAGCCAGATACATAAACATGTGTGGCAAGTAAAGGGATCTAGTTCTGAGGCACACCTAAGATATGCTGTTCAAATAGAAATTTATCTGAGCTTAATCAAAACTGGTTACTAGAGGTAGTGTGGCCTGGAGGAACGAATAAAGGATAATTAGTAAGGCAACTTTATTACAATAATTTCATCAACAATCCATGGAAAGCTACAAGCAACAGCAGAAGCATGCTTCCCATCTTCTATGGGCAGGGGGTCAGAGGGAAAAAGACAGTCAGTCATAGTATTAGGCAACTGACCAAATATTTGTCATTTTTATTTTGCTGCTGTCAGTTTCCTACTTGTTACTGGCAAGTTCATTTTTAAGTTCTTGCAAAAGTTAAAGAAAAGATTTGTTTGGATGTCTTCATATAGTACCAAGCACTGTGTAGTTCTTGCTATTCAAGCTAGACATTAAAGTCAGGTTGGAATTAAAGAGGGAAAAGTGAATGGCTATCAGAAAGATGTGTTCTCACTTCCAAATACTGACTGTTCCATGAAACTTGTACTGGCTTTTTTAATGTTCCTGCTTGCACTTAGCCACTATGGTAATTGGTGCAACAAATACATCTAGCTAGATCAAGGCCAGAACACACAATATTGACAGTTGTCCTTTCCTTTGTCCATACAGCTTTATTATTAAGAATGAGCCACGTATCTTAACTGTGCTGGAATCCAGACACTTTGCTACCCTGTTAGTGAACCAAAGTTTCATACATTTGCAGAAGAATTAATAGACAGAATCAAATGTAGTCATTCTGATTTATATTACACCAAATTGATCTGGGTAGCTAGCAGTCCATCTCAAACTAAAAGCCACCCATGACTGACATGGAGTTTCAGTTCCACTTTGTGCTATTGGAGCTGTTAGTAGCAGATTAATAGTTTGACTAGAAACCTTTTGTTAGAGAATTAAAGGAAAACTATTCTTGTTATTTTAGGGTATGTCTACACTGGAAACTTCAAAGCGCAGCACTTTGAAGTGTGATCGTGTGCGAGCGCTGGGAGAAAGCTCTCTCAGCACTCCTGGTAATCCACCTCCATGAGGGCATTAGCTCCCAGCGCTCGGAGCCTCTCTACACTAGCACTTTAAAGCGCTCAGACTTGCTGTGCTCATGCGGGTGATTTTTCACACCCCTGAGCCAGCAAGTTAGAGCGCTATACAATGTAAGTGTAGACAAGCCCGTAGCAAGTTCCTACATCTTTGTGATGGAGAAAAGAGTTCAGATAGGTGCAGCTACAACCAGGAAGTAATTCTCACAAATTAACAGTGTGAAGTCAGAAGACTCAGTGAGTTTGCACCTGCCTCCTATTCAATACTTTGACAACTATACACTGAAGCCTAATAGAAAGAGTGGTTGTAGACAGTTAAATCAAGAGGAGACTTCATTTAGAGCCTTAATGGAAAACTAAAAATTGAACAACTATAGCTAGTAATCTCTCTGGAATATACTGGTTACCTCCAATGCATCACTTGTAAATCCAAAAGATTAACAATTTAATTCATGAATTTAGAATTTTTAAAATTCTTTAGCATATAAGTCTAAACTAATGGTTCTAAAACAGGAAAATAGATATATTACAACTGCTAATGACTAAGATTTTTCAAGAGAGCCTAACGGGACTAGGCATTCAACTCCCACTGAATTTTAATAATTGGAGCACATAACACTCTTTAGATGCCTTTGAAAATTCAAATCAAGTTCTTGATACAAGTTTTGGCTAAACTGCTGCTGTATACTCCAAAAAGTTTTGAATACAGGACAAAAAATCTGAACTGACAGGGAAACTAAATATCAATTCTACATTTAGAAAAGATGCTAAATGGCCATAGAATTACATGCAGTGATAGTACTCTTCCATGGAAGTACCGAATATCTTTTCCAACAAGTTTGTTAAAATCTTTCACAGTATAGTGAATTATACTGTATCACAAGAGTTAAGCAATGCAGCTGCTGAAAAATCCACCGAACTCAACCAACTGCTTCACTGTTATTACACCATTACAGCCCACCAGCAACCCACCAGTCTACATACCAGAAAAATTATGGCAATGTTCCCTAAAAATTAGTAGGCTCCATGGGCTGGAAGTAGGACACTAAAAGTGGCATATAACATACAAAGTGAAAATATAGTCATGTATGTCCATCTGCAAAAGCATTCAATGGCAACTCACTCCCTAGAAAAGCCGAGTGGGGGATGATACTTTTGCTAATGCTACTCATTAACAGATGATGCACAAATATGATTAAGTACAGATGGAATGTGGTAAATATGAATAGGTGATAGCATATTAACCACTTACACCTATATACCTTTATCAATGGAATATGAAATAGTGTTTCAGAATGGACAATCCCCACAACTAAGGCAACAAACATCCCTGCTGCAGCACTTTTTGCGAACAAGCAGTCACTTGGGTCTGTTCTGAAGCTACTTATGCTCCCCTTCACAAATACATAAAATTTTGTTTTTTTATATATGCACTTCAGAGAACTGTATACCAAAAAAAATACAGGTGGATGATTAAATTCTGCCCTCTTCCTTTGGTTCCATTACTACCCAGCTTTAGGTTACAGTGAGTACTTATAGCAAGTGTAAGTAGATGCACTTCCATGAAAAAGTACCACTGTAAACCTTTAACCCTGAAATTAGTAAGAAGCACTTGTTTTACAGACAGTTTGAGGAAGAAGGCCTCATTACCTCATTCAAGGACAGACCACTTGTTCCTGGATTTTTTGGCTGAGCAAAACAAGGCCCTAAACTCAACTGCATTTTTCAATCTTAACAATAACTTTGGAACATCAAAAGACAACTCTATTGATTTTGATGTAAACCGAAACACCACAGACATTGGATTCAGAGCATAATCAGGCTTCCTGATACTGCCTACACATATCAGTGGCAGCAATTTAACTTGCTGTGTGGAGAAGATATTTCCGTGAGAGGCCAAAGAGTCTTACAGGGAGGTTTTGTGGGAGAAAACTCTAGTGAGTGGACGAAAGGAGGGATACACAAGGGAACAGAGGTGGGAGTGGTGATGAGGGAAATCAGGGACCCAGAAGAGGAAAAGAGGTAGGGGGCATGGAAACAGCGACCTGCAGTCAGCAGAAGGATTGGGAAAGGGAAAACAAAGCCCGGAGAGGGAGGTGCAGGGGGGAATGGAGGGCACAGACCCAAGCATGGAAGAGTTGCAGGAACTCCCCAAAACAGAAAAGCAGGGAAGGCGGCACATAAGGATCTTAAGAGGGCAACGGAGGAGCCCCTGGTGTGTGCAGTGTGCTAGGCCTATAGAATCTATGAAGTATGCGTCCCCCAGTACTACTTTCCATTGTAAATTGTCAGCTATTGCTCTCGTTTTAAGTGAGCACCTAGCAATTGGCATAGGCCAATGCTTGTCTGAAGCCCTGCATTGCCTTACATCTGTTAAGTGTTTTGACAATGCCTGTACACATACTATGAAGTTCCAAATCCTTTAGAAAGTATTCCTTGACCATTTTCCCACACTTCCATTTCAGAATAATTCCAGTTTAAATGGAATACTGGTAATACCAGGGTCACAGGAGGTCAGCAGCAGAGCTGGGAACAGAACCCAGGTCTCCCAAATCCCAATCCTGTGCCCCAACAAATAGACTGTGTTCATGCTATTTATTTTCATCTACCACTTTTATATGTTCCCAGCAAATTACAAATGTAGCATCATAAAGCTCCAGCAGAACCAACAACTGTCACATTCTGGTAATGTCACAAATACATTAGCCTAAAGGGCTTCCTCCCCCGGCTTTCCTAATCTATCAATTTAGCAATTAGGACATCAATTACTTCCACTGTGAATTGTGGTGCAATATTTCATACCTTGCAGTGTTACCTGAATGACCCTGCAAATACTGAGGGAGAGCAGCAGCTTAAAAAAGTCATTTATTTAATGACCAAGTAGAGTACGAAAGAAAAGTGAATACATTCATTTAAATGGAGCTTGGTAGGAAAGCATAGGGAGCCTGAGTAGTTTTTGCATGGAACTTTGTAAGGGCCATGAACTGTATAAATGGAACTTTGTTACCCACACTTAAGATCCAGTTGTCTATATAAAAGCAGAGTCAGTAACTATGCTCTCTGGTCAGTCTCATTTCTCTCTGAAGTTAGGTTTGCTATGTAGATAGTTGTAGGCTAGTCTATAGAGTCCAACTACAAAAACTTGTAATTAAAGTAAGTCTTTTCATTTTCACTCAGATAGTAATATTATGCAGATCCCTATGTAGAATATGCTGCTAAAATATGCTGTTGTAGTTGATTCTCTCACCTAGTAACATGGGCTAAAATGAACGTGGGCTGGATTTTACCGTTTGCCCATCTCACGTCATTGAATCTGGTACAGAAACTTCTTGGTATATAGTAGTTTAATTAAGGAGTCTATCTGGGACATCTTATCAGTCAAGAAACAAGAGTGAGTTTAGCTATAAATGTTAGTTCTTTACCTAAAATTTTAACCTTGATAATTAGGTTGCACCTTTGAAAGCATTTTTAAAACCAGTCACTTGGATACATAATATAGTAATATTCAAACTTTTTTTTTTTTTTTTTTTAAACCTAGCATTTAGAAGAGCAATTTTCTTAAAAAGGTCACTGCCCAGGGCATTGTTTCTTCTGGATGGTAGCTTAGTCCAAACAGGTTTAGTTTTGATTAAGAATAACTGGACTGGCCACACCCAGATGAGTAAGATTTTAGCTGGCTGAAGTCAGTTAAGTATGCTGAGTAGTAATTATCTAAACAGATAATTTATATTTCTGATCACCAAATACAGCAAACAATTTAAAGTCTCTTCTGAAATCTGAAGGATAAGGACAGGCTTTTTTTTTGTGTGCTTGTTTTTCCACACAGATACCTTAGATTAAAACATGTTGAAATAGTTTAATATTTTAGTTTCCTGCTTTATTTTTTAGCAGGAACAATCCTTGTTTCAGAATCTGGTTTTCATACTTGAGAAAAAAAATACTTCAGCGTTTGATTGCAAACACTGCTGTCTGCAATAAAATATTTCTTAATTCTGCTGAAAGATTTATGAAGCTGTTGGCCTTAAAGCTTTATAAATCTAGTTTACAAGGCTGAGTTTTGTGTTAAGTCTGCCTAAGCAGTGTCCCTTTAAAAAAATCCTGTTCTCTCCCATCAATATGAGACCTACTGAAATAAAATTAGGAATTAGCAGCTCTGGGTATTAGTCCTTAATCAGATTGAAGCACACTTCACATTGAGAAAGTTGTTTTAATAGTGTTACATCTGTCTAAGTTAGGCAGTTCCATAGGCACTTTAAAGTTATCCTTATATTAACGTTAAGACACATTAAAGCCCTGTCTGCATGGGTACTTTTAGTGTGCCAATCACCAAGGAAGATAGACCCTAAATAGAACTAGACAGTTAGGATGATGCTGAAATTGCCATATTCTCTTCTATACCTTTGGAGAAGTTGTATTCTATACATTTCACTTCATTCTAAGGGATGATCACATCACATTTCATCTAGTGACTATCCACCAGACAAGATTTAAAGTGTCAGTGACCTTAATAGAAGTTTAAAATAAGGGTTCAGCTAAAGTGTGCGCACCATTTTAATCAACACCTGCATGTATCTTGCTGATTTTACAACATATACATGTATAACTTGAATTCTTATATCACAAAATTTCAGTGAAGTCCTTGATTTACTGTAGCTGTTAACACCAGCAATAGGATTTCTACCTCAGCACACATGCAAAAGCTCACTAGCAATGAGTTCATTGTATACCATTATGTGTGTATTATTGTAGAGTTTGAAAAATTTAGGTAACTAGATATTTCAAAAAGTGTTTTTGGCACCTGAATCATCATAATTAGAAACTTTAACATTCAGCCCTCATATTAACAAGTCTTATTCTAAACTGCAAGCCATAAAAGTAGCCTAATCCTAGAGACCATCTTCTTTGTTCTAACTTTTTATCACTAAAAGCTGTAACTTGAAGAGGGCATCAGTAGCTTTGCTACTGCCTCCTTGTGCAGACAGTTTTCTGCATGGCTGAGTCATAACTAACATTACATCATCTTACCCAGGGAGGGGCACAATTTCCATAGTGAGAATTACAACCTCATACAAGCAGCACAGTATACTGAAGATTCCAGATACAAAAGTAATCTGGGTTATGTGAAAAAAAATATTTCTTTGAAAGAAACCAGGTTCAAAGCCCCTTAATTAGTTCATTCATAGATAAGTATTGTGTCAATATTTTTGCTTATATACAAACATGTATAATCAAGAAATCAATGGAATATAAAGTCTATGTACAATAAAGAGTTTCAACAAGTTTGCAAAAATGTTAAAGTTGATGCCAACAAGGACTTTAATACCAGTTTTGGAATTACGTATTTAAGGAAGAGAAGTCACTCAATTACTGAGCATTGGCCTGTTAAACCCAGGGTTGGGAGTTCAATCCTTGAGGGGGCCATTTAGGGATCGGGGCAAAAATCTGTCTGGGGATTGGTCCTGCTTTGAGCAGGGGGTTGGACTAGATGACCTCCTGAGGTCCCTTCCAACCCTGGTATTCTATGATCTAGTTTTGTTTTTCAGACATGGTGGTAGGGGGAGATTTTGGATGCTTTGCATAGAATGCCTCAGTTTTTAGCAAGGGACCGAAAAATAGTAGTTTAACAAGGCCAAAACTATTTACACCCTGCAATATTAAGCAAACACAGATTAAATACAGTTATCTCTCACCAACACATCATTGCAGATGTCTCTTAGCTCTGTCTCAATTTTCTCTCTGTATTCTCGGGCCATCTGCTGTTTTTTCTCAGCACCTTCCGTCTTTTGTTCAATACTCGAGACGACTCTCCAAGATGACCTACGGGCTCCTACGACATTTTTGTAAGCAACAGAGAGAAGATTCCTCTCCTCATTGGACAACTCAGCTCCTTGCTCAGTCACAGACTTCATGCAGCCTGCCATGTCATCATATCTCTCAGCCTGCTCAGCCAGTTTGGCCTTTTGCACCAGCTCATTTTTATCCATGCTGATTTTTCTGAAGAGGGAAAATAGGAAGGCATTATTCAAACAATATTCATCAAGGGCAAATTAGCCTCATATGTAGAACATGAGTTTTTTAAAATATAGAATATTCTAGCTTGTCAGTTATGCAACTAAGGCTCTCAATGCTTGGACATTTATAAAACCAGTGACTTAAAAGTCTTCAAGCCATGATATTTCTACAAATTCAAACCTTTAATTTAGCACTTCTAATCTTTTATTTCAGAGATCAAATCACACTTGGAAGGTGACCATTTCTGTGCTGTCCCAAGTATGTAGACAATTCAAGTGCCTCTTGCCACTGCTCAGAGTTTTCTTCAGACTACTTCCAAGCAGCAGCATCATCATTAAGTTTATCAGTTTCATTATTCTGATGATTAGAGAACAAACTGGAAGCAGCATCAGTGGCTGACCATTAAACAGTTCAGAGGAGGACCAGCCCAAAAAATAAATGAAAAACAGAAATTTAAAAAAAACACCCAAACAACTTCAGACTGAAGTAGTAGCACAAAACTCCCAACTCCCTAAAGAAGTTTAGGCTCTAGAATGAAGAAAAATAACTCTGCACCAGCCAGGAGTTTTTAAACTTTCAGATACTTACTACCCAGAGGTTGATATCACAGCTTAGGCCCTAATCATACATCCACATACACTTGCAGCCCTCCTAGAAGAGGAGGGGATGAGCTTCTCACCTGGGCATTGCTCTTCCACCTGGCTGGTTATGGCTTGATGGGCAGTGAAAACCCTCATTGGGATGCAAGTGTTAGCTGGGTGCATTGTAGCCCTTTTGGTCTGCATCTTAACAAGCTCTTTCAATATACTGATCTAACTTGATTAAAACATACCCTTTTGCATGTCAGAATGGTCAGAGTCCACCACCCCCACACTCATTATGAACCAAAGACTCGTGAAATATCTGGTAATTATTTCAAGCCCTGCAATATGCAGTAGCTATAAGATTCCTTGGTATCTTAACTGATGAAACTAAAACGTGAAAACTCATTTTACCCAAGTATATTGTGTTTTTATATTACTTATTCCTATTGCCATCCCATTGCTCCCCAACAGTTGTGGTTTGGCTTATATAAGTATATTTCACATAAGACTACTGGGAATTGAATTTGTATTTAAACTCCATGAAAAAAAAAATTAGATATTCAGAGCTCAGGTCATCTCAAGGGTGAAGGACGTTTCAGTAGCTGTTTGAACCAACACTGTTAGAGAACAGTTACTCCATTTCTATGTAATATTTGTTAGGGTGGATAAAGGCCGTGACCACACTGCAAACACTGTTAAGAAGCCATTTTATAGAATGCTTGCAGCTACAGCAATGTTACCACCCAGCATAGATTAGACAGGGTAATAGTGGGTAAAACATTATCTGAAAGCCAGTTGATCAAACTGCGGTTACTGGCTAGCCAACGCCAGCAGACTGGCACGGCAGGATCCTCGACAGCACTGCTGCGCTTTAACAGAAGAGAAGCTACTTTCGAAGCACAGCGATGGTCGGAAAATGCCAGTCAATTCCTCTGTATACTAGATCGCGTCTTGACAGCATAAAATGGTGCTGTAGGAGCTCTCCGCAGCGCAGGGCCGCGGTGCGCGCTTGCAGCCGGCACGGCTACACCGACCGCGGGGCGGTGGGGAGCAGGGCGGCTACAACATGAAATCGACACGGCGTGGGCGAGGAGGGACAACCGGGCCAGACTCCACCCGCCGCCCCTCCCGCGCTGCGGCCGCCGCCGCATCCGCCCGGCTCCGAGACAGGCAGCCTCTCCGCTGGGCTCTTTGTCATGGCGGATCCGTGCCAGAGCCCAGCCCACTGTGCGCGCTAACCCCGCTCACCTCAGCCCAGCGCCGGGGGGAGGAAGCGGCCGCGCCCCCGCCCCGACACAGAGCGACAGAGGGGAAAGCCGCAGCCCGGCGCCGTCGCCACACGGGCGAGAGAGGGGGCGAGGACCCCGCCTCGCGGCGCCAGCGCAGTCACCGCCCTACAGGAGCTGCCGTGGCCACTCGGGAGCCCGGGCAAAGCGCCCATTACACGCCCCGCGGCCGGGGGCCCCAGCGACCCCCCGGCTCCCTCCGCGCCGGGATCCGGGGCGGGGCCACCGCAGCAAGCGCTCCAGGAACCCCGCTCGGCCAGGCGGACGCAGCGCTGCCGGCGGGAGACCACACCCAACCAGCCAGCCGCCTGCGCCCCACACGCTACGCGCCCTGCCCCAGGCAGGCGGCCCCCCTGCCGGCAGGGCCCCGCGCGCCCAGGTGGGGAGGGTCGCACCGGACCCGGAGGGGCTGCGCCCCCCGCTGCCTCCCCAGTCCGACACGGCGGGGACGAGCCACCGCCCAGCAGCCTCACCTGCCAGAGCCCGGCCAGAGGAGCAGCCCCCGCTGACCCCCTGCCCCGGGTCACACGCTGCTGCCCCCGCCTCCCCCAACGGCTCCATCTTCCCCCTCTCCAAGGCAGCAACCTGGCAGGGGGGACGGACCCGGCCTCACCTGTGCAGCGGCGGCCACGTCCGCAGCGGCGGAATAGTTACCTGGGGGCCAACTCCCCCGCGCCTTGCCGCGGAGCCCGGCGCGGGGAGCCGCCCTACTGCCTGCAGAAGGACCGGGGCGGGGGCGCCGCTACCCCGCCAGCTCCTTCCCCCCTCGCGGGCGCCCCGCAGGGCTGACTATGCCGTGGGCCCCGTTACCTGTGTAAGGAGGAAGCGGCGGCGGCGCGAGTGTCTCTGGGCGGGTAGCCGGCGCGGACTGTACCTCTCTAGCCCTGCTGCTCTCTCCGCTGCAGCCTCTCTCCCAGCGCCGCACACGGGGTCTCCGCCAATCACTGCGCCGCAACGCACGGGCACCACACTGCCCGTGACGTCAAACGGGGCCATGGCAACCGCGAGGGAGCGAGCGCCTGCGCCCGCGCCTTCCCCTCCGTCCCACAGGGCGGGGGCCGCACCAACCGCCGCTGGCGTCGGCGCGCGCAGCACCGCGGGGGACACGCCTAGCTCCGCCACAGCCCCTGCCGCGGGCGCGCGCCTTTGCCTCCAACTGCAGCGTGTGAGTGAGCAAGCGCCTGCGGGGTCCGCGCCGCTCCCCTGGCGGCAGGGCGGGGAGAGGCCGCGCACCGACTCTCCCTTCCCCCACACAGACCTGCCACAATGGCGCCTCCCGTCGGAGAGGGGCTCCCTCCTGCTGACCTGTTCGAGGTGCTCTCACTGGGGCGTGGGAGAAACTGCCCCAATCCCCTACCCTGGCTCGCTAGGGCGGCGCGTCTCAGTTCAAATAGCCCCAAATGTGGCTGGCTGGCTGAAGCCCCGGCTCCCGTGTGGCACACCACGTTTCAAAGCAGTCTGAGTGACCGTGCAGCAGCTCTTTAGAGCAGTGGGTTTCAAACTTTTTTTCTGGGGACCCAGTTGAAGAAAATTGTTGATGTCCGTGACCCAACGGAGCTGGGGATGAGGGGTTTGGGGTGTGGGAGGGGCTCAGGGCTGGGGCAGAGTTTTGGGGTGTGAGGGTGAGAGTTTCTGGGTGGGGCTGTGAATGAGAGGTTCAGGGTGTGGGAGGGGGTCTGGGCTGGGGGTGCGGGCTCTGGGGTGGGGCTGGGGCTGGGAGGTTTGTGGTATAGGAAGAGATTCTGGGTTTGGGGGGCTCAGGGCTGGGACAAGGGGTTGGGGTGTGGGAGGAGGTCAGGGCTGGGGGTACAGGCTCTGCGGTGGGGCCAGAGATGAGGGGTTTAGGGTGCACAAAGGGGTTCTAGGTTTAGGGGTGGCTCAAGGCTGGGGCAGGGGGTTGGGGCACAGGCTTACCTCCGGTGGCTCCCGGTCCGCGGTGCAGCCAGGGTGCAGAGGCAGGCACCGTGGAGCCCCGTGGCTCCCCTGCCTAGAAGTCAGACCCGCTGCTGGCCACTTCTGGGGTGCAGCACAGTGTCGGAACAGGGTAGGCACTAGCCTGCCTTAGCTGGGAAGCATCGCAGATGGGACTTTTAACGGCCCGGTTGGTGGTGCTGACCAGAACGACCCAGTGCCTGACATGCCGCAACCCAGTACTGGGTTGCGACCTGAACTTTGAAAAACGCTGCTTTAGAGCACTTAGGAGAGTTGAACTTGAAGCAGAAAACTGGTTTTACCCTTCACTCTAGCAAAGCTCATGCTCTGCTGTCATCCATCGATCTGAGTTTTATGCCGTTGCCCATCACTGGAGGATCTGAGTGCCTTAAACAGAAAATCGATAGCAGTAGCAGAGTCCCTAGTGGCCTTCCTGGAGTCTCTGGCACTTCTCCCTTTATGGGGTCAGACCTCTGCTGGGGAAAGGGCTGAGGGTTTCAGGAGGGTTGGGGGAGGGTTGAGAAGGGTTTTGAGAATAAAAGGTGTGTTTGAATTGTGAGCATTACTTATGATGGAAAGGCTTCCTCTGACAGAAAATTGCAACGTTATCTAAAAATGGTCAGACTGGATCCACCCAATCAATTGGTCTACAGCCAGCTCACCTTGCCAGAGAATGCTTTGTCCCCTACTTCGCACATTTGTCGTCCTGGGTTATGAGGAAAGGTTAAAAGAATTGGGCATATTTAACTTAGAGAAAAGAATATTGGGGACAACACGATAACAGTCTTCAAATATGTCAAAGGCTATAATACTCCTGAGGGAATTCTGCACCAAAAGAAATTTCTGTGCATAATATTTTAAAATTCTGCACATTCTATTTTTTGTCAATAAATAAACGTGAAGGCTCCAGACTGGCAATGGGGAGCACAGGCCACTGGCTGCATGGAAGTGGGAGATCACCCTGCAGCCCCTCTCCGCCGCACTCCTCTCCCCCCGCAGGACACGGACTCAGAGGTGAGACGGCACTGATCCCTGACACACAACAAGGGCAGGGCCTGCCCCAGAATCGCCCAGGGCCCTGCCCCTCCACGCCAGGTGCACCAGGTGTGGCCAGGCAGGCTCAGCCCAGCAGGATCCATGTGGGGGGTGGGGGATCCAGATGTAGGATTCTATGTGGGGCAATCTGAGTGCAGGTGGCTCAGTGGGGGATCTGGGTATGGGGGGGGATCTGGATGCACAGGGCTCATTTGGGGTTTCCAGGGAGGGACAATGGTACTCTGCAAGGGGGTCCAGGTGAAGATGGTTGGGGCTCAGAGGGAGAATCTGGGTGAGGGGGGATGGGGCTCAGCAGGGGCCTGGGTGCTGGGGGAATGGGGCTTGGTGGGGTGGGGGTCCGGGTGCACAGGGCTCATCAGGGCGAGGGTTGGAGTACAGGGGGATCACTGGGAGAGTGGTCTGGATGAAGGGGATGGGGTTCAGTGGGGAGGGTCTGATTGGAGGAGGCGAGGCTCAGCAGGCTGGGGATTTGGATGTGGGGGGCTCAGTGTGTCCCTTTCTCTGTCCCGTTGATCCATTCACTCCCTAGACAACTTCTAGGCATGTCCTCTCGCCTTCTCTTTCTCTTTTTTGTCTGGACTGCGGAAATGGCTGTAGACTTATAAATATAATAAAATGACAGAAGTGAGGATGTTGTCTCTAGATTGTTCAAAAGTGATACCAAGGAACATCATATGTTCATTTTTAGGTGGTGACATTTCTACAGTAGTTTTGACTTATTCTGATCTGCCACAGCCCCTTCTTTATCACATGCCCTAAGAACTGTAGTCAGGTTTGTCAGAAGCTAGCGTACATTTTATTCTATTCTGACCACCCCAATTGCCTTCAGACCTTGTTTTAACTTTACATGATACTCTTTCTTGGATTTCCCACAAATTAAAATGTCACCATTTAAACTTTCACTTCCCCCAGGACTCACAAAATCTCATTCTTTTTCCTTTGGAAGATTTCTGGAGCACTTGTGAGACCAAATGGGAGGTAACAAAAGTAAGGTGTTCAGAATGGTGGGGCAGAACTCACCAGAATTCACTAGTTACATCTGGTGAGGAAAAATTATTGCTCAAAATAAATTTGAAGAATATACCTTTTCTTCTTTACTGCTTCATCTGTAGGACTGTGCAGATACAGCGGTCTCAGTTTTTTTTGTAGCATACATCATAAAGGAACATCACTTTATTGGTTCCGTTACACCATTCTTCTCCATCATATCTAGTTCTTGTTTCAATTTTAGAAGCAATGGGATTAGTACCCTTGCAGCTGTGATGATCCAAGGAAATATACATTGCTCACCTTTGTTTGTGCTGCCTCCCTGATTAATTGGCTTCAAAAAGATATATTCCCACTACCATCCTTTATTATTACATTTCCTGCATGCCTCCACTGGCTCAGCAAACCTCATCTATCCTGTGTTTTACTTTATCATGCCTGTTACATTTCTGTCCAGGGAACTTGGTATTCTTAAAAGACTTATGTTAGGGGGTGTGATGGGGTATACTTGGCCTTCCTGGCTCTCTGCTGGAGGCCCCATGGTCCAACTACACCTCACCCAAGAAAAGGAGCAGTGAAAGTGAGTCTTCCAGGCTTTCCTAGAGAAGCTGCATGGAGCAGCCAATCAGAGCCCACAGGGCTCAGATAAAAGTTGCTACAAGGCCTTAGCAAGTCAGTTCTTGGCTAGGACTGGAGGGCCTTCTCTGGCCAAAGAAGCCTGAACTGGAAGCGAGAATCTACTTCTGGCTGCATTTTGCTTAGCTGGGTTTGTAGAGTGATATAGCTATATCTTAAAATCATTAACCCTGAGGTATAGGTGAAGCAGAAAGGGGCAGGTAGGAAGAGGTCCAGGGAAGAAGCAGCAATGAATTGAAGTGAGTGGTACATGGCTGCTGATAATAGGGACCCTGGGTTGGAACCTAGGGTAGTGGGTGGGCCTGGCTTCCCCTGCTGTTCACAGAAAGTGGTGTAAACCCCATGAAGGGGGCAGGACTGAGTTGGGAGCCTAAACAAAGGGCTGTATTTAAAGGGGCCCAGAGCTAGGACTGAAGACCCTACTAAAGATGAATAAATTATTTATCAGAGTTTATAATACCTTGGAATGGGTTCATCTGGGCTTTGTGACTTGGCTGGAGGGTTGTGCCAGTAAAGAACTGCCAAGTGAGTTTCACAACCTTCAAGGGGTGCCAGGAGCAGGAAAAGGAACTGCAGTACTGCATGCAGCAGCAGGGGGTGCTCAAGAAGTGTGTATCCCCTGTTACAGGCGGCTTCCTTTTTCCTCAAGAGAATTTTTTTCTTTGCTGCTTTCTTGCACCATGCTTCTGCAGTTTTCTTGCTGGATGACTTGTGTTTTCACTATCTCAGACTGTCAGGCGTACTTGTCAACATCCAGGAAGCAAAAACCAGTTGATCATGAATTTGTAAAATTATAGAAACTTGCATACACTTACAGATTTGCATAAAAGTACATACAAACAGAGTAGGTGGGAGGAAGAGGGGGTGGACAGAGAATGACCCCAAAATATCCTTCTCTTTCCCTCATAGAATCATAGAAGATTAGGGTTGGAAAAGGCCTCAGGAGGTTCATCTAGTCCAACCCCCTGCTCAAAGCAGGACCAACCCCAACTAAATCATCCCAGCCAGGGCTTTGTCAAGCTGGGCCTTAAATTCCTCTAAGGATGGAGATTCCACCACCCTCCCTCCACAACACATAATTATTTCTCCCCTAACATAATTATTACCCCTCCCTCCAACTATAACCTTTTAGAAGGTGGATGGGGAAGCAGGGCAAGGCTATTCACCTCTTCCCAGGCCTCCTGAGGTGGCCGCAGGGCAGAGTTTTTTTCCAACTCCTCTCTCCCGTGGGGAAGGGGCAGCACATCAGGGAGAAGGCCTTGTACTGGGGTTGACAGCACAAGAAGCCAGTGGGAGCAGCTGCTTGCTAGCTGGCTCTGGAAACACAGGGGTCCCACCACATCAACTGGGAGATAGAAGCATTGCTTTCTCCCTGTGCTAAGGGAGTAAGGAATGCATCAGTCTATGGAGCAGTTTTGATTGACTGCCTTTCTCCAGGAGGCAGGAATATGAGGAATAGCTTATAGCAGCCAATTGGAGGGAATTTCCCCAGAGGCTAGGAATTTTCTCAGCAGCCCCCCAGAAGGGTCTGCAAATATCTAATCTATGCAAGAATCCTGTAGTTTCAGCAGGTCTGTCATGCTTTTGTAAAGCTTTTGATACTGTTTCACATGACCTTCTCGTAAACAAACTAGGGAAATGCAACCTAGATGGAGGTACTATAAGGTGAGTGCAAAACTGGTTGGCAAACCATTCCCAGAGAGTCGTTATCAGTGGATCACAATCATGCTGGAAGGGCATAACGAGTGGGGTCCTGCAGGGATCAGTTCTGGGTCTGGTGCTGTTCAATATCTTCATCAGTGATTTAGATAATGGAATACAGAGCACACTTATAAAGTTTGCAGACGATACCAAGCTGGGAGGGGTAGCAAGTGCTTTGGAGAATGGGATTATAATTCAAAATGATCTGGACAAACTAGAGAAATGGTCTGAAGTAAATAGGATGAAATTGAATAAGGATAAATGTGAAGTACTCCACTTAGGAAGGAACAATCAGTTGCACACATACAAAATGGGAAATGACTGCCTAGGAAGGAGTACTGTGGAAAAGGATCTGGGGGTCATAGTGGACCACAAACTAAATATGAGTCAACAGTGTAACACTGTTGCAAAAAACGCAAACATCATTCTGGGATGTATTAGCAGGAGTATTGTAAGCAAGACACGAGCAGTAATTCTTCCGCTCTACTACGTGCTGATTAGGCCTCAACTGAAGTATTGTGTCCAGTTCTGGGTGCCACATTTCAGGAAAGATGTGGACAAACTGGAGAGAGTCCAGAGAAGAGCAACAAAATGATTAAAGGTCTAGAAAACATGACCTATGAGGCAAGATTGAAAAAATTGGGTTTGTTTTCTCTGGAAAAGAGAAGACTGAGAGGGGACATGTTAACAGTTTTCAAGTAGGTAAAAGGTTGTTACAAGGAGGAGGAAGAAAAATTGTTTTTCTTAACCTCTGAGGATAGGACAAGAAGCAATGGGCTTAAATTGCAGCAAGGGAGGTTTAGGTTGGACATTAGGAAAATCTTGCTAACTGTCAGGGTGGTTAAGCACTGGAATGAACTGGCTAGGGAGGTTGTGGAGTCTCCATCATTGGAGATTTTTAAGAGCAGGTTCGACAAACACCTGTCAGGGATGGTCTAGGTAATACTTAGTCCTACCATGAGTGCAGGGGACTGGACTAGATGATCTCTCGAGGTCCCTTCCAGTTCTATGATTCTATACTTATGGCACTGCCTATTGTAGAGTTAAGTCAGACACTAACTAATTTTCTGACAGTTCCTTGCTTAAAATCCTAATTACTAGATGGTCTTTTATATGTTCTTTATTGAAATCAAAGTCACAAGGCTGTACTTGTACATTATAGTACCCTTACAAAGTCTTCCATGCATCCTTCAGTAACAGCGTGACTGTTTGTGTATTACATTCCTTTTTGAAATTGAACATTCATACTTTTTAAGAAGGTGTCATAGTTATTCCAGTCTCCTTCCTCAGCAAAGGCTAATGATTTATAAATATTTTCAGCTTCATTCCTCATGATGTAGATTAATGAGTGTATTTCATCACTCTCTGTGGCAAGCTTGGCTGTGCTTTGGAATCTACTGATATGTTCCTTCCTCTCAGGATATTTGGTCAGCTGATCAAACTAAAAAACTTCTGGGGCATTCAATTTTTGAATTTTCTCTTCCTTCTGTTTGTATTGGTCCAAAACTAATCAACTGAAAACACCAGGTCATGTGACAATGGTTTAAAAAAATCACAGAAAGAGCTCCTTCTTTACATTTTCCTTGTTCAGTGATGGATTAGGATAAAGTGAGTATTACTCCTAAAGCTATGCACATTCTTGCTCTCTGCTTCACTGAAAAGCTTCTGCCTAGGACCCCTTGGGGGGTTCGAGACTAAGATTTCCAAAGGGATCTGCACCTTCATTTGAAAATTTTTAGGGGTCTGCAAACAAAAAAAAGGTTGAAAACCACTAGCCTAGAACCTTCTCCAAACCCCTCTTTCCTGTTTGGCTTCCTCCTGAAGTCTTAAAGAAACAATACACATATCCTCCTCAGAAGATGCAAAGAACTAGTACAACCTGAAGTCCTGTTTAGGTAATCCTTGTAGTCATATCTTCAGATGACTTTGGATATGGAGTAATATATTAATGCAGATCTTGGTTGCAGATGTCCACATTGAGGATACTTCAGACATTATCTGATAGAAGAGATCTATTTGTTTGAACATAAGAACAGCCATACTGCGTCAGACCAAAGGTCCATCTAGCCCAGTATCCTGTCTTCTGACAGTGGCCAATGCCAGGTGCTCCAAAGGGCATGAACAGAACAGGTAATCATCAAGTGATCCATCCCCTGTCGCCCATTCCCAACTTCTGGGAAACGTAGGCTAGGGACATGCTGCAGGGAGCCCCGGACCCTTTAAATTGCCAGCCTGGGGAAGCTGGTCCGGCACGGCGTACCGGCTCTTACCGGTATGCCGTACCAGACCATACCGGTTTACTTTCACCTCTGCCTGGTGGGTTCTTGGATCCAGTGGAGCTTGTTTTGAAAATCAGGCAGCTTGATGTTGTTTGGGGGTTGTTAACATTCTTGTAGGAGAATCAGTTTATTCCTGTGTTTGAAGTTGGCGTGACAACATTAAATGCAAGCTGAGATGCAAAATGGAAGAACAAAGTTCTCTCTCTAGAATTAGATTGACTAAATTAATTAGGTCACTTTGGGGTGTAAACGAAGAACTGGATTTGGGGTGGGTACTGTTACCATTGGAACCATCAAGAAGTCATATAATAGACCTGCCAGTCATAAAACAGGCTTCCAGTAATTTACTGGCAATCTAAGCTGTAATGTTTGAAAACATGGGTCTAGAATAGATCATATCCCTGTGTAGGAACCAGCATGAGGCCTACGTATCACTTAAATCACACTCTTCTATTCTCTTCTGGTTCTTACACCAGGCCTATCACTGTGGTATATCTATGCCTTCCAAAGATACATAAAACAAATACTAACATGCATCACATGAAATTCCTTCTCCATTTCTCTCCACAGGAGGAAACGTGTGGTTTTGTCACTGCTTTTGAAGATGACATACAATGTCCTATCACATATGAAGGTGTGATGGCCATCCTGGTAGCTGACACCAAGGTTTGAACCAGGAACGTTCCGAACTGAAAATGTGAGTCCCTACAGCTTAAGTGAGTAGTATACAGATCTGAGAACCTAATGGTGCATCCATTCCATCCTCAGTTACACTCCAGTGAAATACCTCTGGATTTAGTAACTGAGGATGAACTCTTGCCTATTGTTTCTAAGAAGAAAAAGCATTAGGAATTTGGAACTTGGACTTGTTCAGTGTTCATTGTTAATAAATACAAAGTAATGCACTTTGGAAAGAAAAAAGTAAACTACTTGTACACATTAGAGTTTTAAACGAACATATCAGCTCAGGAAAGGATCCTAGGCATCACTGTCTACAGCTCAATGAAGACTCTGCTTAATATGCAACTATGCTCAAAAAAAAAAAAGCAAACAAGATGTTAGGATGCAAACAGAACGGGATGAGAATAAGATGGAGAATAGTATAATGCCATCATATAAAATCAAAGGTGTGGCCTCTTTGGGAGTACTGTGTGGAGTACAACTCACCCCTCTCCAAAAGGATATTCTACAATTAGAGAGGGTATAATGCTACCTGCAGTGACTCAAGAGCCCGAGTACCAACCTCTGGGCAGACTTTTAAGAACCAGGGCACAAATCCCAAACAGGTTGTGAGTTCTGTACTTAGATTTCACTAACCAACCATCAATTGTAAACTCCTCAGGTACTAAACTGTCTAAACATAGTCACAGATTATGTACACTTGGGTACTCTGATCTATCTTACCACCCAGGTGAGTGTACCTTGGTGATAGCTGGTCCCTTACACCAAGAATCACAGCAATATTCCGGTTACTCTCAGTTCCAAAGAACCAGTCACCCCAGATCAATTGCACCTTAGATCTCACACCAAAGACAATGCTTGTAGCCAATCCTATAATAAACTATATAAAGATTTATTAAATAGGAAAAAGAAACAAGTTATTTGCAAGGTTAAAGCAGGTAAAAATATATACACATGAGTTACAATCTTAAATTTCAAAAGGTAATAGAAGTTTCTATAATAAGTAATCTGTACATGTCCATTAGGGCTAACCCAGGCTAGGCAGCTGGGGATCTCTTTCTTATGCCTAGGAAACCTTGTTCCCCCACCCCCCGAGTCAAAGCAGCACAGAGATCCAGTTCCTTCTTATTAGGAGTTTCCATCCCCCCTCTTTTTTATGCTCTGAGCTGTAAACTCAGCTGGTGGGAGGAATCCACTTGCATGACTCATCTTCACATGGAGGTCCTCTTCAATGTCCCACCATAGACCATCTGGTGTCAATGGACTTTTCCCATTGGGCAGGACATAACACCTTCTGTTGGAGATCTGCACTTCAGACTAGTTTATGTCTCTGTCCTGTCTGTGACTTATACAGTCACAGATTCTCACAGTACAACCAATTAAATATTACCTTGCAGTATGGGATACAGATGTTATAAGTGAGATTAATGCATGCAGCAACTCATAAGCATTCAGTAAAGTCTAAACATGTTTGTATAATTCTAATATCTATTTTACTTAACACTTAACACACCAGCCAGATTGCTTCCGGCTATGTATTTGTCCGTGTTCAATGGACACATGGGAACTTTGGCAAGAGTTGGCACCTGGTCTGCTAATATCACAGAGGGTTCAGAGAAGGGTGATGAGAATGATTAGGGGCCTGGGAAATTCTCATATGAAGAGAAATGGAAAAGATTGGGATTGTTTTCCTCAGAAAAGAAATGAATCAGAGGGAATATGTTAAAAGTATATAAATTGAGTGGTCTAAAGAAGATATATCGTGTTCTCCCTGTCTCATAATACAAGAACGTAATTTCAGTGAAATGAAAAGGTAGGAATTTCAAAACTGATAAACACTTTTTCATACAACACCTAATTAAATGGTGGAATTCATTGCCAGGAAAGGCCTTGAGGCCTAGGATTTAGTAAAATTCAAATAGGAATCAGACATTTACATGGGTAACAAGAATATCTCCAGTTATAATAGCTAATGATAACAAAAAATTTGGAAGGACTATTAAAGCTTATGCTTCTGTGTTTAATCTTTAGCTATTAAAGATTAGGATGAAACCTAAAGTGGAGGGCAGATTAGAACCCAGCTGTCTAATGCAGGGCTCTTACATCTTTCTGTGAAGCATCTGCTCCAGGCCACTGGCAGAGAGAAGATACTAGATTAGATGGACCTGAGGTCTGATCCAATCTGGCAGTTCCTATGCACTGACATAATATCTAAAGAATTTACTTAGAAATATTATTGTGGAAAATTACATTGATCCCAATTCTGCATCACTAAGGCTGGTGCATGGGTGTGACATAATCAGAAAAGACCAGCTAGCCTCAGAATATGACTTCAAGCAACCAGTGTCCATAACCACACAAATCCACTCCATTTCCCTAACAATAAAGAATTATTCCCTACAGTACTTTTTCTAGGGTTTTGTTCAGTCACATTTAAAATGACCTTAGTGATGGGGGTTTTCTCCACTTCTTTTGGGAGTCTGTTCCACAGCCAAATTGATCTGTCATGAAATGTATCCTAAATAGGTCCCCTAATTTTTCCCTTTCTTAATTTCATTCCCCCCTACTGCTGCAAAAATCCACAAATTCTGCACTAGTGAGTGATTGGTGAACACCTTTGGCATAGCTTATTGCTATTTTACTTTTTTTTTTAAACCCCTCTTAAGCAGTTTTTGGAATGTATGTGGCATTCTTTATTAGAACCTTTTTTCACAGTGTCAGTAGAAGAGAAACTAGTAGGGGGGAAAAACACTAAGTACCTATCACTACTTTTTTGAGTATTTCTTGTTTAATTTTTGTTTCAATCCCTTTCTGTCAATCTCTCTCTCTTGGTTTGTTTGTGGGTATCTTTTATTTGTTTGTTTGCTCTGCTACCATACACCCTTACCTATTGAAGCTTAGCTGCTGTTTGATATCAGTTTGGAGGCCAGCAGCCAATTTGGACTCCTATATATAAATGAAATTTGGTATATTGAGCCATTCCCAATTTAGCTTATATAGCTGATTGTGAGTGGAACAACACTTTCAGGTCCACAAATTGCTGCTGAAATGTTAAAGAAGCTACAGGCTTGAAGAGCAGCAGAAATTTAAAACTATAATTTCCCCCCCCTTCTGCCCCTCATTCTTTCCTCTCACCCCAAACAACCTCTCTTCACCCCTTCCTCCCCACAGGGCATCTTATCCTTTGTTTTTCCCCTGCCGACATCTTCCAGCCCCATACTAATCTATTGAACATATTGGGAGTAGGGATTTTGTTTGTGTGATTTAGTAAGGCGATCCCAGCAGTGCACTGTTGGGAGCCAGTGTTACAGCCATTCACTATCAGAAAGGTTCAACTGGCCAATTAGAATGTGGCTTCGGATTATCAGTGTCCATTTCTAGTTGTTATAGCCCACTATCCCACCCTAAATCCCCTTCTTTGCTAGTTACACTCATCAAATATTTGTGGACTCTTATCATGTCCCCCTTAGTCCTCTGGTATTTTAGTGATCTGGTTGGGAGTATCGGTGGCTCTAATTTGGGGGATTATAGGTATCAATGAGAATAATGGATTTGTTAATCTATGTAAAAATTTTAAAACTGTTAGTTTCACCACAAGATAAGGAAATCTTCAGAATCTTATATGGAGTGGAGATTTAGAATTGTCTGGAAGTGTCATCTTTATTGCTTTTAAATAATAATATCTGAGTTGTTCTGTGGTTTTTTTTTTTTGCAAGTGAGTTTACTAGTGGAAGATACAAAAAGAAAGTACTTACTTTTGTCTTTTGGCTTTGGGATCCTCGATAAGGTTGAACAGTTTATCCTACAGTGGTGGTTCTTATGGGTGCCGTCTCCGGGCCCTGAATTCAGGGGTAGATCAGCTGGGAAGGGATGAAGTCAAAATAAGGAATATATGAACACCATCATGCCAACAAGGTCAAAATCTGGTCTCCCACACCTCCTCCCAGCCAGCTGAATATGTCTCTGTATGATAAAGCCATGTAAAGTATGAAATTAGTGGGAATGTATGCAGTGTCACCATGTTACAATTTTACTGTTTTTTAGAATTTGAAGTTCAGCAGCAGACTGACATCTACTCTCCTGTTCTTGGGGGGACAAGGAGGAGAATCAAGCCTCATAGTAAACAAGATCTAAGTGACTTGCCCATGTCCACAGAAAATCTGTGACAGAGCCAGGAATTGCCCATGATTCTGTAGGTTCCAGTCCAGTGCCTCAAACACAAAAGCATCTTTACCATATAAACCCCTAGATAATTCTTCTGAGACAGATTTTTCAAGGCCCAGAGATTAGTGGCAGATTTTTGGAGTAAGAACTCTAGGCTGCAACTCACTTGGCTAGTGCTCTTTCTTTTCTAACTTCTGGCTTCTACTGGCAGTGCTTCATGTTTCAACCTGAAACAGTTTTAAAGGGGAAGAAAATTAAACTATTGGAGGAGACTAACATGCTTATGGACACTATTACCTCTCAAATAGTTAATGGCTCACTTCTCAGTTAAACATTTATTTCTTTTCAAACAAGTTAAAGTTGGCAGGCTTCTGGCTAGGCTAGTTAGAGCACAAATAGGTAATAATCATAGGATCACTGCAACTGATAAGCAGTATGCAAGAAAATAAGAGCAGTAAATTTTTCTGAATAAAAAGTGTCTCTGTACTTCACAGGTAGAATTGTCAGTCAGTTGATCTAGAGTGTTTATACAACACAGTCTTTAGTGTACCTCATTCATACAAAAGGATCACAACATGATACATAGCCAATTACAGTCCATATATGCAAATACGAACAATGTGTGAAGATATCAATGTAACATGCAGGAAGACATGATGGGGGTATGATTTTAAAAAGAGTACAAAGGCCAAGGTTTGGGGATGATGCCTGAGCCTAGGAAAACTGGGAGCTTAAAGAGCAGGGATTAGTTGTTTTGCTAGAGACGGTTTGGAGTTACAGGCCAAAGAGAAGTGAAGCGTTGGGACAGGATCTGAAGAAAAAAGCCATAGGTGTAGAGAGTACTCTACCATTTACCTTGAAGAGACAGGAAAAGGTCAAAAAGAAGTCTGATGTTTGAGCAGCTGGGAATTGGGTTAGAGAAAAGGAAGCAATTGGATGGTGTGATGCAAGTCCATGGAGGATCGTGAAGAAAGAGGAAGATTTTTGTACTGGATTCTGAAATGATTAGAAAGCCAATGGACATTTCTGAGGATGGGATTAATATTTTTATGTACACTTCAGATGACAAGGTGGAGATTTTTCAAATCTTCAACTAAAACCATGGTTGATACTCAAGCAAAGAGTACTTGTTAGAATGCACTGAATTCCATGGAGGATATGTGCTAGAACTGAATGGTAATGTAGAGTCAAGCTCTCTTCTCAGTGCTATCCAGAATCATTGTTTTCTGATCCCCTCCATCCAGGCAGCAGTAATGAAAAGGCAAGGCTAATTATTAGCTTCTTGTGGTGGGGTATCTGTCCTACACAAAGCCTAAAGGGGTAAATTAGGTCAATTAACCTTAGGCTGCACCTGGAGGAAACCTAGGGCATGCTATGGCCTAATTACAGATGAAATCCAGCTTGAGGGAGGAGCTGGTCAGGATCTATCAAGAGAGGAAGTTGCACTCCCTGATACAAGGGGAAGAGCAGGAAGTGGTCCAGGGAAGGAACAATAAGGGTTGGGAGAGTAAAAGCCTATAGTTGCTGAGTTGAGGGTCCCTGAACTGGAATCAGGTGTAGAGGGTGGGCCTGGGTTTCTCTACTAGCCACTGTGGGAGTGGCACAGACCAGGCAATGGGGAGCAGACTGCCTGGGACAGTTTGCCTCAAAGGGCTTGTGATACCCCGGAAGTGGGGAGAACTTTAACGTGGTTTGGCCGGAGGGCTAAGCTATGAAGAGGATGTTGCTGTTGCCAACAGTGCATTAGAGGCTATGGAGTTAGTGAGTGAAATGATGGATTGAGTAACCACAGGAAGGAATGTTTGACCAGGTGGCAGAGCTAATTCCCCATCTGAGCCACAAGGAAGTGCCACAGAGCAGTGAGTGGACCACCCCATCAAATTTCTCTGAAGCCTCTGAGTTTTAAACTTTAAGTGCACATGCACTTGTTTAAAAACACAAAAGTTGCTCCTTACAACAGGTAGGAACAAAACTAGATTAGTTTGTCTCTCCTTTCAGATTTCCCAGAAACAAACTACATTAAACATTATCAGACACAGAGGCTCAGACCATAGGCACCAACTTTCTCCGGCGCCAGTGGATGCACGTGCCCCCCCGCCCCTTTCACTGCCCCTGACCCCGCCCTGACTCCACCCTGGCCCTACCCCTGGCCCTGCCCCCATTCCAACCACATCCCCAAAGTCCCCGCCCTAACTCCGCCCCTCCCTGCCCCTATTGGATCCCTTCCCCAAATCCCTGCCCCGGCCCTGCCTCTTCCCCCAGCACGCTGCGTTCCCCCTCCTCCCCGCCCTGCGAATCAGCTGTTTCGCCGCACAAGTGCAGGGAGGGAGGGAGGGGGGAGAAGCAGGACACGGTGGCACGCTCGCGGAGGAGGCGGAGGCAGAGGCAAGCTGGAGCAGGGGGGGTGGGGTGGAGAGCTGCCGGTGGGTGCTGAGCACCCACCAATTTTTTTCCGTGGGTGCTCCAGCCCCACAGCACCCACGGAGTCGGCACCTATGGCTTAGATGTAACTAGGAAAAGCCTTTGTTGATGCTTGTACAGTGTGCTGCTCCTAGGAAGAGTTGGGTGGTAGCTGGGCACACCCTACCTTCCTGCTCATGCAATTCATGACCTCTTTCCCAGCTCCCACAGAACCTTTTAGTTCCAAAATCCCAACTCTCTAAGGTTTGTCTACCCATTAGTGTAGTTGTCTACACTATAAGTTAGTGCACAGTAAGCCAGGGTATAAATCTACAGTGCACCAGCTTGCTATTGTAACCCACACACCTTCTGGGTGTGGTGTTCTGTCCTATCTAGTAGCACTGAGACCACTTAGAGAGAGAGATTAATGAGTCTGCTCTACAGCAGACTTGCCAAACCTGTGAAAAAATGCAGAAATCAGGCTTGTTTTTGGCTTAATTGGCTTGTGAGTTGCTTGTTGGCTAGTTTTTGCCTTGCAGCTTGTTGCTTGTTGTAGCTTGTTGCTTTTTTTTTGGATCGGCTCCTGGCAAGCAGGGGAGAGAGTCAGGGGTGCACAGCGGGCCCACCACAGTCCCAGACTGCACGCTGGGGAATCTAGTCACATAGAGTATTGGGGTTCTCGGAGATTGGCTTGTTTTGGCCTTGTTTTGAAATGGGATTAGCTTGTTTTTTGGCTTATTGTGAAAGGCGGGGCACTTATTTACCACAAGAAAGTTGGCAACTGTGCTCTACAGCCTTAGCTAACAGCCATATGACTTTTAGCTCATGCAGTAGTGGCTCATGCATTAAGCTCTGGAGGCCCCAGGTTTGATCCTGCCTGCCGACGACCAAGGTCTGTCGGTGTTACGCTGTCTCACCATGTGGACACTGCTACAGCACAGTGAAAGTTCCAGAGTGTGGCTTAGCAAACTGTGCTTTAAGCTGGTTCACACCTTGGCTTGCTGTGCACTAATTTGCTGTGTAGATAAGTTCTAAATCAATGAGACAAAATAGCTCCAGGGATATAGCAGTATTCAGAAAGTTTCCAAACAGAAAGCAGGTGTGTGCACAGTATTGAAGTGCACCATTCCCATGCCCTGCTTTTTTTGCCACCCAACCAAACTATGTATGCCACACTTTTCTTACCATCCTCCTCCCCATGGATTCCAGTTCCTGTGGCTTGGTTCTACTTCTGCCTGGCCCTACTCCACACCTAGAAATTTTGCACTTTTCACTTTGGAGCCTAACTATTCCTCCTGTGGCAGCAGTAACCTAGGCAGGGCCCCCACTGATTTGTGGCCTGTCAAACATGAATCCTGGCACTGTGGCTGCTGGGGTATGATTTATACCTCCAGACAGCTCTGTATCCTTTGAGCTCTGATATGCTCTGCTGCTTTATTGACAATGTAACAAAGAACAAAGTGTTTGAACCTCCCATAGGTGTTGGTATTAGAGATGGGTGAATTTCATGAAGTTTGGGAAATTGTAAACTTCTCAAACGACTTTTTAGGTTCTCAGGGCTTGAAAACTAGTTCAAGTTCATGGTCCTTTCCCCCTCCTGTAACTTAAAACTATATTATCTTTGGAGGAAAATTCAATTTTAAAAAAAATTTCTACCTAAAGGGGAGTATGTGTGTTGTACTCGGGATAGCCTCAGGGCCAGCCTCAGTGCCTAACACTGCGGGGCCCGATTTGAAAGAGCTGCCGCCGAAGACAGCGGCGGGACTTCGACGGCAGCTCTATTGGCTGCCGGTGCCTTCGGCGGCACGGCGGCGAAGGGTCCTTAGGGACATTCCGGGGCCCTCTTAGGGGCGCGGGGCCCGATTCGGGGGAATTGAGTGAATCGCCCTAAAGCCAGCCCTGGATAGCCTAATTTGTGGAAATTCTTCTATCGTGTATACAGTATAGCCTTTTTAATTACATATGTTACAGGCTTTAAAAAAGATACCTTACAATTTAAATACTGTATTTATTAGATTTTTTTCTCTTCCCCTTTCTACTCCTCTTTCAGTTATTTCTCCTAAGCAAGGAAACAGGGGAGGTTAGACTCTGAGTTCATGAAAATGTTCACTCATTGCACATGCAAAAACCAGCATTTGTAAGTAATGTGCCACTCGTGGAAATTATCCATTTACATGTACATATGGAAGGTTTTGCTGGAACAAGTGCACATGCTCTTTTTGTGGGCACACCTGTTGTGCCTTCCTTTGAACACATGGCCATTAATGTCAGCTAAGCAGCATGCCTCACACATTTAGAATTTCGAGGGGAATGTTTTTTATGGGGGGGGAGGGGAAACAATGAGTGCATTTTTTCCAACAAAGATGAAAATGTCAAGATTGTGCTGGAATGCAGACTTTTTTGTGTAAGATCATTTTCTTTTCTTTTGTGATGGAGTCAAGAAGTGTTGTGCTATTTATATGATGTGCCAGGGGTCTTACTGCTAACCTTGGTGCTACAAGATAGATACAATAGAAACTTGACAATCCTCACATTGCTAATCTGCACACTTTATAATTTGCACACAAAAATAGTGCGGTAGTGAAGTCTCATTCTTTTTACAAAGAACACTACAAAGCATTTACTAGTACATTAGGAAATAATGCTATCATAAATAATTAACACTAAACTGCAGTTGTCAAAATAAATACAGTACATTCTGTGATGCATTAGCCTCACTATTTTGTTGTGTTGGATTGTTTACAAATTTAGACACTATCAGCAGGTCTCCCAGTTACTGGTGTGAATTAGAAGGATTCTTCTGTTAGTTTTAAATATTTCAAATGGGTATAACTTGGGGGAGGGGGAGAAGGAGGAGATATATATATATATATTTTTTACATTAAAAAAAAATGGCAGCTCTCTGAAGCTCCTTGGGGGGTTGGCATGCGAGACTCAGTCCCAGGGAGTTGGGTTAGTGGTAGGAGCTGTAAACATATTTATGGGATAAACTTTGGAACTTGCTCTAGAGCCAGCTAGCCTCCTAATATGTGTCTATTAATTTAGTATCTGAGTGCAAATTATATAGTTTCAGGTTACACCTGAGCAATGACCAAACTCTCCTCCTTCCACCTCACTCAGTTTAGAGCCATTTTCTAAAAATAAATCAACGGGAAAACTATGGTCTATTTAAAATCAATGGCAAAGCTCCAATTGACATCACTGGAGCCAGGATTTCACCCCTAGTCCAGGTGACTGTCTTAGGGTTTGTCTACACTGCAATGTAAGCCCAGGGTCCACAGGCTCTTGGTATGAAAGCCCAGAGCTTATGTCCACACTCATTGCTGATCCTGGGTTAAGAATTTTTGAGCCTGGGCCCCAGATCAGGACTCCAGCATCCAGACTGCAGTATGCAGACCTGAGTCCGTTCAACCATATCACAGACTATATTGCACCCTCCTGAAATGTGGCCACTTTAGCCCTTTTTCATGGTGCAGTGTGGGAAAACTTGACTTTCCACCCTGCATGTTGAGGAAGTTGTGGTAGCCTGCCAGCACATCCTGCTGAGCCATCATTTTGGTCTGCATACTCTCTGCAACCAGAGCCAGCAACATGGAGGAGTCACCATTTGAAGAACTTTTGCTTGGGCTTTTGCTCCCACTTCAGGAAAGAGGCAGAGCTTCCATGAGGTGCTGGTGGACATTTCAGTGGCCTTTTTTGACCCACTAAAGACACCTGACAGAGCAGGCGGGTGACAATACAGAGATGGAAGACTCAAACTGGCAGCTGCTGCTCATAACTCTTGGTATAGCTGCTGATGCCCCCTATGTAGACTGGTGCTTCTGGAGCAGGGCCACAAGTGCAGACTGGTGGTGTCACATCATCATGCAGACCTGGGATGACTAGAAGTGGCTCCAGAACTTTTGCATGAAGAAAGCTACATGTTTTGGGGGGAGTCTTGTGAGCAGCATGCCCTGACCCTCTGGTGTCATGACACATGTACAAGGATAGCCATATTAGTCCAGAAGCAGGTTGCTATAACAGACTGCTACAGATCTGTTGCTAACCAGTTTAGTGTTGGAAAGTCAACTGTGAGTAAAGTGGTGGTGAAAGTTTCTGAGGCAATCAGATGTATGATTTACCCAATGGTGGTGGATGTAAACAATATTCCTGAGGTGATTGGAAAGCTCATTCTCTCAAAACCAGTGAACTGTGCTGGGGCTATTGATGGGATTCATGTCCACAGTTTGCCCTCCTCAGGGAGCAAATGAGTACATAAACCACAAAGAGCAGTACTCCATTGTTTATGCAGGCCCTTGTGGACCACAGAGGCCAATTTATGGACCTCAAGATGTGCTGTAGTCGAAAGGTTCATGATGCAAGGGTTTTCCGTCAGTCAGGAGCCTACCTTTATGGATAGGCTGGGACACTATTCCCACCAAATGACATTGTCATAAATGGAGTAACTGTCCTCACTGTCATTCTGGGGGACCCTACATTCTTTATCTTGGCTTATGAAACCATATCCAGATCTCAGAGGGCCCCCCAAAAGATTTATTTACATTCTCAGCAGCTGTAGAATGGTGGCTGAATGTGCATTTGGCAGACAGCGCCAGTGGGATTTCACTCTATAGATGCATTTGGATTCCAGTGTCATCAACGCTGTCTGCATTATTGCAAAGAGCACAGCAAGCCACACTCTTTGTGAAGCCAGAGATGAGCCATTTGCCCTTGAATAGACCTATGGCAGTAATGGATTGCTGAACCAATACGCTCAACCAGACAGTGCACCAGTCACAGCGCAGGATGTTCCTGGGCAACAGACATCAAGGCTGCTCTGTGCTGCTACATTATGGACTTACACGGGCCTATGGAAAAAGGAGAATAGCACATTTCTGACTGTTTTTGTACAGCAGTGTGTACAGTGAATGAGGTACTATCACATCACAGGGTGCAATGGGAGTGGGTACTGTCATACACAATGACAGTGTGTCATTAATTTTTATTTTGGATGACATAACTGTTAATGTAATGGGGGGATTATGATTATTGATGTACACAGATATACTGAAATTATTTAGATATACCTTGTCTATTGTACCTTACCCTGTTTATCTTTATTATTCAAAATACACATTATACGATGTGATGGCAATAAAGTTTCTTAGTAAAATAAAAGCCTTTATTTGTCTTACAAAAATAACCATATTAAAATATTGCCAGGAAGGCCAGCTGCCACTAGAACATTGAAGCAATAATAAAAACCAACATCACAACCGCTAATAAAACAACGTGCCTAAGCCAAACACTGAACAATGCAAACAGTGCCATCAAAGAAAAACCCAATTTTGCATGTCCTCCTTTCCCTTTCTTGTGCATTTAGCACAGGCTTGTCGCCACTGCACAGGAGCCTACAGAGCTGTAGCAGAGTGCAAGGCGCAGGGGGTCTGTGTAGGGCTCACTGCATGCAGTGGTGGTGTGGTGTGTGTGTGTGGGAGCACCATGGAGGCTGAAATGTGCTGCTAGGAGTAGATTTCCCCTGCCCAGCTGCTAAGTCAAGTCACAGTTGCATGGGCCACTCAACCATGGAATTGTCTAAAGTGTTCCTGGTATGCAGCGCATGGGATCATGGAGGGGACTCAGGCCCCAGCATAGGCACAGCACGAGCATGCACTCTTTTGGCCACTAGCAAAAGCAGCTGCTCAAACAGGTCTTTCCGCTGTGCTCTCTAATGTCCCTCAACCAACGTTTCTGTTCCAGGAATTGTGATGCAAGTGTCCGCTCCTGCTCTGCAGTTCTGTCCTCGGGGTGTGTAGGACTTGCTGTGCCTTTCCGCTTGCCATGAATCTTTCTCTCTTTGGTACTGCAACTGTCTGTTGGCCCTGTCCAGAATGTCACCATAAGTTGTTCATGGAAATCTTCCTCTTGGACCAGTTCATGAGGGTAGGGAGACCCAGGCTTCTGCTTAGAGGTGCCTGCAAGCAGATATAAAGCCACATTATTTTCTCAGTGATTCATACATGGTTCAGTGCATGGGCACAGAATAAATCCTTGTGCAATTTCAAGGGCAAAATAGGATACTTTGTAAAACTGAACTTAAATGTAGTATGTGATAAATGCTTCAGATCCTAGAAGCTCCATGGACACAACTGAGTTCGTAGTGGTGAAAAGAGTATGCAGAGAAAGGTAAGTTAAAAAAACTTTTTTTAAAATGCAGACCACCTGAGTCTTTGGGGGGAAGGGAGTGGCTGTAGCACACCATATTTTGGAGGCCATAACAATTCTTGGGGTTCCTGACTGGCAAAGAGATTCTATTCCAAGCTTCCGGTGGCAAGCCAGCTGTGTATGTCACCAAAGTATTCAAATTTATGGTGACTGAACAACATATTTACATGTGGAGTGGGCTGGTCAACTACAGAGGTAGCCCTGGAAAATACACCCTGACCCAAAATGTGGCTACCTGTCTGGAGTTTCTGCTATAGGAAAAGTTTGCAGCTCTCAGCACTGAGGATTCAGTCAAAATTCATGAGGGAATCAAAAGGATGCTGTTAGCATCCATATGGATTACTGCCTCCCCACGACTTCCACTGCAGCCTTTTATGACTGCATGCGAACACATGCTAATACCACAGCCACACCCATGCCCCCTCCAGCACATTTCTGGACTGCATACAACCCCTTCCCCCACTCCAGCTGTGTTTTGGACAAATGATTTTTGTCACCCAATGACTCCATTTAGCTTTAATGGACTGCATCTCTAAATGGACTACATTTCAGTCTCTTCCATCTCCAACAGTTCACTGTTTACAGGTGTCTCATTACAAATTGTGTTAGTACAGAGTGGTATAACTTAAGTTTTATTTTTAAAACACCGACACATCTTAGCAAGAATGCACAAGTTTCTAGTAAAGCATTTTAAAATGCTTGTTTCACTGTTTGCACTTACTGGTCTCCATTGTGAGTGCCATGTGGTGGGGGATGAGGAGGGGGGGAGTGCCAAGGTGCTGGTGTGCAGTTTGCCATTAGTGTATACCTGCTGCTGCCCGTGGCTTGTAATTTTTGCATTGATTCATAACCCAGAAATCCCTCCCATTCCTATATTAATAAAAACAAACATTCAGCCAGCAACTTACCAGGATCCAGGGCAAGTTGTCTTCTGTTTCTGCTGCTATTTCTTTGGCAGGCCATCCTTGATGGGTAGAGGGGTATCAAAAGCTCCTCCAAGTAAGGTCCTGGAATATGCTGCAGCTGCTCCAACGGCAAAGCCTCCTCGGCCACCTGGTTCAGTACCAGAGTCTGGCAGAGACCAATGGGGCACCTGGTGGCTCCCCTCTGGTCCTATTTCTGGATATGGGGGTCAGAAGGTAGCCATCTTGGTTGATCAGGCCAGTGTGAAACACTGTTAGCCCAGTGCTGGGTGCAGTATCCAGCACCTGATCAAACTCCTTGTAAAAGCGGCAGGATGATAGTGAGTTCCCAGAGGTGCAGTTTTCATCCATGCCTTTCTGGTAGTTAGTCTTGAGCTGCTTAATCCACTGGCAGTGGTCACCCGTCCAGTGAATCCCCAGTGCTGCCACCTTCTTTTCTGTCTCTTGGGATGCATAGTCACTCCTGGTTCTCTTACTAAACTGGAACTTTTTGCTTGTCTCACACCAGAGATCACCACAATCTGGCTGTGCTCCTGTGATCCAGAAGCAGCATGTCTGGAAAAGGACTTCTTATGGTTGGTGGCCATTGCAAACGCAGGAGAAGGTTCACTGTGTTTGCAGCTCAGTGGTCAGAATAAAATAGAAGGGTTAAATGCCATTTTTGGGGAGTCAGTTAGCTGCTTCTGGGCTAGAGAGAATAAAGAACACTTGCCCATGGGATTGTGGGGTAGTGTTGATGGACTCTCAGGGCCGAAGTCAGGGATGGCCCAGGCTTGAGCTGCATCTACATTGCAAAATTATGGAGTTTGAGCCTGAGTCTCAGTGGGATCTGGGCTTGAACCCACACCACTTGTGGGGTCCTGGGTCCCAGATCCAAGTTAGACAGAATTGTATGTGTAGAGAGAAGGAGGTTTAGGCTCAAGTCTGAGTCTGAGCTCTAGCTTACATTGACATGGAGCCATACCCTTAGAGAGTTGCTGGGGGTCAGTCTACATCTTTATTACTGGGAAAAGGCCTGCTTAAAGAAAGAAGTAAGCCTTGCATCATGCCCTAAAGTTGTCTAGACTAGGACTCAGCATGATCTCCTGCAGTTATGAACTCCACAGCTGAAGACCTTCCATTAAGAACAACACTATGCTCGTGACCTCTTTGAGTTCAACTTGTTAGCTATGTCCCTATAATTTTAGTTGGCATGCTGGATATGGAGGAAAGGCACCGATCTGTTAGACAGTTCAGTCTTAACCCATTGAAAGGCATAAGGACTATAACCTTGTAATAAACTCAGAATTGGAACAGGAGCAGATTTTGGAAAGTGAGTGTTATGTGTTTTTGATGGTCAATGTAGTGCATAGAATCATAGCAGATTAGGGTTGGAAGAGACCTCAGGAGGCGATCTAGTCCAACCCCCTGCTCAAAGCAGGATCAACACCAACTAAATCATCCCAGCCAGGGTTTTGTCAATCCGGGTCTTAAAAACCTCTAAGGATGGAGATTCCACCACCTCCCTAGGTAACCCATTCCAGTGCTTCGCCACCCTCCTAGTGAAATAGTTTTTCCTAATATCCAACGTAGACCTCCCACACTGCAACTTGAGACCATTACCCTTTGTTCTGTCATCTGCCACCACTGAGAACAGCCGAGCTCCATCCTCTTTGGAACCCTTCAGGTAGTTGAAGGCTGCTATCAAATCCCCTCTCACTCTTCTCTTCTGCAGACTAAATAAGCCCAGTTCCCTCAGCCTCTCCTTGTAAGTCATGTGCCCAAGCCCTCTAATAATTTTCGTTGCCCTCCACTGGACTCTCTCCAATTTGTCCACATCCTTTCTGTAGTGGGGGACCCAAAACTGGACACGGTACTCCAGATGTGGCCTCACCAGTGCTGAATGGAGGGAAATAATCACGGCCCTCGATCTGCTGGCAATGCTCCAACTAATGCAGCCTAATATGCCGTTAGCCTTCTTAGCTACAAGGGCACATGGCTGACTCATATCCAGCTTCTCATCCACTGTAATCCCCAGGTCCTTTTCTGCAGAACTGCCGCTTGGCCAGTCGGTCCCCAGCTTGTAGCAGTGCATGGGATTCTTCCGTCCTAAGTGCAGGACTTTGCACTTGTCCTTGTGAACCTCATCAGATTTCTTTTGGCCCAATCCTCCAATTTATCTAGGTCACTCTGGACCCTATCCCTATCCTCCAGCATATCTACCTCTCCCCGCAGCTTAGTGTCATCGCAAACTTGCTGAGTGTGCAATCCATCCCATCATCGAGATCATTAATGAAGATATTGAACAAAACTGGCCCCAGCCCCAGCCCCTGGAGCACTCCACTTGATACCAGCTGCCAACTAGACATTGAGCCATTGAATTGGGGAGTATCCTTTTCTATAGTTTGTGCGCTCTGAACATTTCAGAAACCACCAAAACCCTCCAGAGCATCAGTATGTCTATGTAGCTAGACCTGGCATAAATATATAGAGATATACCTATCTCATAGAGCTGGAAGGGACTCCGAAAGGTCATCGAGTCCAGCCCCCTGCCTTCACTAGCAGGACCAAGTACTGATTTTTTTGCCCCAGATCCCTAAGTGGCCCCCTCAAGGATTAAACTCACAACACTGGGTTTAGCAGGCTGATGCTCAAACCACTGAGCTATCCCTCCCCCATGTTGTATGTAGTTAGTAAATATGGTTATTTGGACACCACTGTGCCTATCTGGTTCCTTCACTGTACACTGTAAAGAGCAAAGGCCCCAACAATCAATCGCATCTGGAAGGCAGCTGCATATTGAATCAGCTGTAGATCAGTATTACTCTAGTACCATCAACCAATATTAGGGCTTCATTGTGTGAGGCAGTGGATAAACACAATGATAGACTCCCATTCCTGAAGAGCTTTAGGCTAGCCAGACAAAGGTTGCAAGGAGAAACGGGGAAAGTGACTTGCCCAACATGAAACACCAGCTCATTGATAGACCCAGGTCTAGAACCCAACATGCAGCTCTCTTGAGTCCTAGCTGAGTACCCTATTCACTAGACTACACTGCCTCCCAGCACGGCTTTTCCATTTTATGCTTTCCAGGGTTTGCATAGCTCAGAAGGCTGTGAGTATGGTGGGCTGGATATGGAGCTGTCAGCTCTGAAGAGGCCTATAACTATAACGCATTAAACAACTGTAGTATGAAGAGCAATTAAATCAAATTTCCAATTGAAGACAAATTTAGCAAGATTATACTTTAAAAATAGATAGATGCTGCCAGTCATTCTGGAGGACACCTAACATAAATGGTACAATCTCTAGCCAGACAGGGAGACAGAAAACTAGAGGTAAAGCCAGATGTTCCCAGCATAAAATATAATGGGGGAAATGAGCTTAAAAAGTACCTTTTTTCTATCATCTTGTTTTATTTTTCAAATAACAGCAAAATATATATACTATATATACAGACACACACACATGAATTGATATTTATGAATAGTAAAACCCGTATGGACTGATTTTTCAGAGATGTGCACTCAGGGCTCTTAGTGCAGTGCTCGGTGAATTTTAAAATATTATCTCCTATTTCCCATTTTTGTTCGTAAGAACTGGTGTGTAGCTAGTTTTAGTAAATCCAATGTTCAGGAAAGTTGCTTGATTGGCAGCTCTGGAGACTGAAGACTTATTTATCCCCAAAGCAGGTATAGACTTCTGGGACTGAGAGGGGTTTCAGTCTCCGTGTCCGGACATGCTGGTCTCGCTCCTGGTAATGGTTTTGTGATGTGAACAATGGCCCTCTAGGAACTGAACCAAAACCACCAACTCATTTTCTGTAGGCCACTGAACAGCCATCATCAGATGGCATCAGTTTTCAGCCACTGACAAACTAGACCTGAAAGGCTGCATAGGCCATTCGCAATCTCTTGAATCACCCAGTCTTGTCAGAATTATTGCACCAGTTGACAAATTCATGCAAGAATATTTTCCTGCAGTATAAGAAAAACATGATGTTTTGTTTGTACAACGCTGGTCTCCCTCCAATAGATCCTAAGTTTATTGAAAATTCTGGATGCCAATCACAAAGCCCCAGGAAATGCTACCAACTAGGCCATCTTGAATCCGGGGTTCACAGACAGGGCATGGGAAAGCCCAAGATATAACAGCTGATAATGCAAAGGCAGTCAGCAGATAATTGTGTCTTTTTAACTGGCCTATAGCTCTTAAGTCAAATGATTCTGCCTGAGAAGGAAAACAAGCTGAAGAACAAAGATGGTCAAGGCATCCTCTCGGAAATAAGGATCTAAATCTAAACTGTGAGCTTTCCTTATATAATCTAACAATTTATTTCCTGATGGAATCTTTTTAGCTGGTTCTTCACTGCTTTGGTTCATGGGTAAGATGTACACCGGTTGCAGCACTGAAACCATAGGTAACCAGAAAGGGAAAACTGTATTGAGAAAATTTAGCTAATAAGTCCTTGAGGGATTGTGTATGACTATGGAGAGTGTGCCAAGTAAAAGAGTAGAAATAGATCCTCCTAATGTCTGAATTTATTAAATGTTACTTTGAATGGACAAAAAAATGGCATTGAAAGGAGTTTATCATTTGTTTTGGACTTCATTCTTGGAAAAGCAGGATATGAATATTAGACGGGTGAAATTTTCCTCATCTGTGTTGGAGCAAAGACTTCAGTAGGGAAGTAACAACATAGCTGAGGAGAATTTGGCCAAACTGATTTAATGGCCTCATGGAAAATTAACAGCTCCAGGAAGTAAAAATGGGAGGTAAATGATTCACTTTCTTTTACAGCATCCCTTATTCTTTCATAGTATTCAGGAGTAGGGGTTCCATTCATCATGAGACAGCACAAGCAAACGTTAAAAGGATCTACCACTTTTAAACGAGAGGTGGGAAGGGTGGCATTAGTAATGATGTTTAACTCCCATCTCTTTCATTCTGACCCAGGGCTGTGAACATTTTATACAGCCTCATCTGTGATACTATCATGTTTTATCTTTTTCCTGTCCTTGTCAGCTGCTGTTACACGGCAGTATTTATTTATTTTTGCTGAATGCCAGCAGTGCTCTTTGGCTGGCTGAATGGTTTGCTCTCACTGATGGCCTATGTCACTTTACATAGCACCCAGCCCTGGCCCTAGTATTCCCAGTACAGGTTTGAACTCAGGTATCCCACTTTCAATACTGAGGTATACTCTACTGTTAAGTAGATCTTTTTTAGTGTAATCGCACACTAAAATACATGCATCCCTTTTAAAATGTAATACTTCACTGTGATTAGCTGTTTTTGGCAAATACTTTTTCAAAGTTGCTGGAAGCTTGACATTCTCTACTGGTATATTGGCTGTGTGGCTTGCAGACAATCATCACTTTAATTCTCTTCATTAGTTGTCTGCTCATGACCTCAGCCATGACCAGCAGGGAACACCCTCCTGGAGACTATGGTTATTCAGTGTTTATGCCGATTCTGGTTTGTAAAAGCCTGGCAAGCCTTGACAAACAGTAGAAATGTTGCTATTAAAAGCATTTACTGGCTAAATCCATGGGTGATGAAATGACGGCTGCAAAAATCACTGGTTTTTTAACAGAAAAAATTATTTGAAAGGTAAAGCTGAGCAGCAAAAATCTCATAAAACATTCACCTGAGGATAGAGCTGTGAGCAGCTGGGGAAAATTAGAATCACTGTGAATGTTATACAGGATAATACATTACAGAACATGTCTGCTTTGAATGGGAGCTCTTATGCAAAGAAAAGAGGGAGGATAAAGAGTGGATTCAGCATCAAAATGGTCACATAAATGCAGACAGATGAACAAATTCTGACCCCCTTCAGCAGGCCTATGGAATCTAAAAAACGATGGACCACTGTTCTTCTACACAAGGTCAACAGGCTGTAAAGAGGTAACGTGGGAAAATTCCACACCCACTATTTGCTGCACTGCAATAAAAACATAAGAACATAAGAATGGCCATACTGGGTCAGACCAAAGGTCCATCCAGCCCAGTATCCTGTCTGCCGGCAGTGGCCAATGCCAGGTGCCCCAGAGGTAGTGAACCTAACAGGTGATGATCAAGTGATCTCTCTCCTGCTATCCATCTCCACCCTCTGAAAAACAGAGGCTAGGGACACCATTCCGTACCCATTCTGGCAAATAGCCATTAATGGACTTAACCTCCATGAGTTTATCTAGTTCTCTTTTAAACCCTGTTATAGTCCTAGCCTTCACAACCTCCTCAGGCAAGGAGTTCCACAGGTTGACTGTGCGCTGTGTGAAGAAGAACTTCCTTTTATTTGTTTTAAACCTGCTGCCCATTAATTTCATTTGGTGGCCCCTAGTTCTTATATTATGGGAACAAGTAAATAACTTTTCCTTATTCCTTTCTCCACACCACTCATGATTTTATATACCTCTATCATATCCGCCCTTAGTCTCCTCTTTTCCAAGCTGAAAAGTCCTAGCCTCTTCAATCTCTCCTCAGATGGGACACGTTCCAAACCCCTAAGCATTTTAGTTGCCTTTCTCTGAACCTTTTCTAGTGCCAGTATATCTTTTTTGAGATGAGGAGACCACATCTGTACACAGTATTCAAGATGTGGGCGTACCATGGATTTATATAAGGGCAATAATATATTCTCCATCTTATTCTCTATCCCTTTTTTAATGATTCCTAACATCCGGTTTGCTTTTTTGACTGCCGCTGAACACTGCGTGAACGTCTTCAGAGAACTATCCACGATGACTCCAAGATCTTTTTCCTGATTAGTTGTAGCTAAATTACCCCCCATCATACTGTATGTAGAGTTGGGGTTATTTTTTCCAATGTGCATTACTTTACATTTATCCACATTAAATTTCATTTGCCATTTTGTTGCCCAATCCCTTAGTTTTGTGAGATCTTTTTGAAGTTCTTCACAGTCTGATTTGGTCTTAATTATCTTGAGCCGTTTAGTATCGTTAGCAAACTTTGCAATAGTTGCTGTCTTTGTGTACAAGGGAGGTTAGGGATGCGGCAGGATTGGAGTGGAGTTTGATTAATTGGTCTGTGACTACACAGAACTACTGGCCAATGTCCCCCTGTAGAGGGAGCACAAGAGCAGCAGCCACCACTCCAGTATATAGGCTATAGTAACAGCTGTGGAGCAGCCGGGGGTCCAAAACTTGCCAAGGGGGAGGATTCCGTTCCCCTGACTCCTGTGTGAAGAAATCCCTGTTTAATACTCACTCACTTGGGCGTGGCACTAGGAATTGTCCCAAACAGAGAAAAAAATTACCATATTAAAAAGAAAAAAAAGCAGTAGGGCTATATTTGGTCTAGCAAGTAAATGGGTGTTACTTGGCTGAGTTGATTTCACAGAATATTGTGAGAAACAATGACACATTTCTGAGAGGTGATGAATGGCAATATACTGTAGGGGGTATGTATTTCAGTTAAAGGAAAAGAAACCTTTATACAGTGGTGGCCGACACAGGGCAAGCTACTTATGCAAAGGCCTAGCAGGGAATGAGTACTTCCTGATCAAGACGGACTGCTACAATGTATGCTGGGTGACTTTAGCTAGTTGATGTTTTACAGTAGCTAATTTGCTGATATTTTGGGTGACTGGCATTGTATCTGGCTGGCCAGCTGTCTCATCATCAAAGTGACTCTTTGTCCCAAACTCTATAATGCAACATGGAAACATTCACAACCAGTAAGGAGTTACTTGGCAAACATAACACTGACAGTGTGGAAAAAACGTATTTCACATGATGAGTGGGCTGGTTTGTATACTCTACTACTAAAGATTATTGGGGAGAAACTGTGACAATAGTGCACGTGAATTTGTACAAGTCAACAAAGAAATGCAAGGGGTGACAGCAGAATGTGATGCAAGGATCCATGGAACAATACAGAAAAAATATTATACCCTGAAAACATAACAGGTAAATGAACTGATACCAGAATGAGGATCACATACAGAATGATAATTTTTGCATATATATCTATGCAAAATCATAGTAATCATAACACTAATCATAGCAACTATTTAGTTTAATCCAGCGAGGACTAGATTTTCAAAATTAGACATAAGCAAATGCTTGAATGAGCCTATTTTATGTATGCAACTATTATGTGTGTGCACATGCAAGTACCTGAATTGTGCATGCACATCTGATATTTCTGTTTGCAACTTAGGGCTTGTCTAGACGGGGGTTTAAACCAGATCAAATTGAGTTAATCCAGTTTAAAAATGCTTGTGAACACACAATGCAATCCATCGCTGTGCACTAACTTCACATTTATTGTGAGCTCTGGAATCCTCCTGTAAAGTGGACTGGGATTGCTTCAGATTGAATTAGTTTGGTCTATTGTTCGTGTGGATGCAATTGCTGAGCACCACTTTTTGCATGCTTCCAATGGCAATCCCACAACGCTTTGCAGGTCAATCATTACTGACCTGTCCATTTTCCTGTGTGAGCTCCCTGCTCTGGGTGTCAGCTTCCCAAGATGACCCTTGGTGCGGAGCAAGATTTTGCCCATTTGCTCCTAGATCCTAGTGTACTATTCTTGTAGTACAACCACTCTAGCATTCCAGAAGCCCCACTACATGCCTCGTGCAGCTGCATGGAGCCATGCTGAGATCCTGGATCTTATCAATGGGGAGAAGCGTTTGTTCAGGAAGCTCTTGTGGCCAGCCACTGAAATAAAGACCTCTTTGTGGACATTGCAAAGCAGATGTCTTGACAGGAAGCTACACAATTATAGCACAACCTGTCCCAGACACCATTCAGATCCTGCTGCCTGCACTCCCCTGGCCCCTCCCCAAGGTGAGCCGGCAAAGCCCATCAGAAGATGAGCAGGAGGATGCAGGAGATGAGCTGTCCCCTGAGAGCCAGGATCTTTTTGGGACTCAGAACCCTGACAGCTGGAAAGCCAGCCCCAATCCTGCACTACTGCAATGGAACCGAATTGCTGCCCTGCATCAGCTGAGCCCAAGTCCCAGCCAGAAACCCTGGATGGGACTGAAGAGGCAGATCTTGTGGAGGGAGCTTCAGCATGTAATTACCTATCTTTACAATTTGTTACTATGCTGCCATTCTGGCTTGGGTTCTGGGAGCCCCATGATCACAGCCATTGTAGGTGGATGTGAAATAGGAGCCCTTCGGAGTATCCAGCCCCTGCCTCCCTTGGTCCACGCCGTCCATTCAGCCCCTCCCATGCCTGTTTCCAAAATGCTGGCTGCTCCACATGGCAATTGGCCTCTGTGATATACTAAAACCACAGCTATTCGCTGTTTAGAAGGCTACAGTATGGAGAGCACTTGCCCATCTGCCTATTTTCCTATTTCCTTTTCCTCATCTGTCCTGAATAGTGAAATACCCCCATCCCCTTTTGGCTGTCTCAAAATGGCAGTCTTCAGCAGGCACAGCTGCAGTCTCTAGCCCAGTGGTTCTCAAACTTTTGTACTGGTGACCCCTTTCACAATGTGACTCCCATTATAAATTTAAAACACTTTTTAATATATTTAACACCATTACAAATGCTGGAGGCAAAGCGGGGTTTGGGGTGGAGGCTGACAGCTTGCGACCCCCCATGTAATAACCTCGTGACCCTCTGAGGGGTCCCGACCCCCAGTTTGAGTATCCCTGCTCTAGTCTGTCCTCCCTCCAGTGGCAGATTTGAATAACAAAAGCATTAATTTGTGCAAAATTCAACAGCTTATTGAGCCAGGGGTTACTGTGATTAGAGGAAAAGTTTGGTTAGTGCTTATAGCTTGCATGAGGTGTAAATTAGCATTGCATGTCCAGTAAAGGCACAAACAATACTGCTCCCTGCTGAGGTAGAAATGCACTGGCACCACACATTGTAGCTAACAATCATTGCAGGATCTTATCTGTTTTTCTCTGCACTTTTTCTGTGTCTGCAGGGGAGATATAGCAGAGCTTAAGACTGAGGAATTGCTCTGTTTTGTTGGAATAGCCCATCATTCTTGATGTAGCTTACAAGCCCCTCCCACTCCAGCAGCACTACTGGGGGGACCATCCTGGTGAATAAACTCACAGCCTCTCTTACTGGTCTGACCTTTGCCTTAGACCATTCTCTGCCTCCTAGTCACCCGCCTCAGTGTAAGACTGAGACCACTTCCCATTCTTGGGGGAATCTCAGAGATGGTAAGCGTCTCAGGGAGATAATCACACATACATATGAAAAATGCTATAATAGCCTGTCTGGAATATAAACAATAAGCAACTATTTTTTTCCAAACTCCCACAGCCATAGGGCTTGCAGTGGCCAGACCAACAAGTGCCTCTATGAATTGTTGAGAGACGGGCCACCTGATGGGGTGAAAAAGGAAGACTTGGGATGAGATGTTTTCAGAACTCATGGCAGAGTCCCAGAAGAAAACCAGACTGACTGGAAGTTGGAGGCTGTATATGAGGACCCAGAAGGAGAAAGAAACACAGCGCTCCCAGGAGATCATGGCAGTGGCCACAGACAGCATCGCCATGGCCAAGGAGAGCATGAAAAAAGGGAGATGCAGAGGCAACTCATGGACGTTATCCTGAGGCATAATGCTCTCCTCCAAAACATTCTTCTGGTCAGCCCTGCAGTCCCGTAATCTGGGACCCAACCAACACCTTCAGCCCCTGGACAATACTGGATGCTGGGACCAGCAGCAACGCCTTCCTACTCCCTTGCAGCAGTGCTCCCTGTGGTCATTCCCCTCTCAGAACCAATCTCTGGGCATCAAAAACACTGGCACTTGGGAGCACAGCTCCTTTCAGCCCTGCAACATCCGTGAAAATGTTGAGCCACGGCACTCAACCCCAGATCCCACATGAACTAGAGGGAAGTTGTATACGTACCTGTAAATTTAGCCTCTTCCCCCACAAAAAATAATTGTTCTATTTGCAGTGTTCTTACTGTTGCACTTTCTGTTTTGTTTGCACTGTTGTTTTAATTAAAGGTTGGTTTATAGTTGGTTAGTTGGTTCCATCAAACCTTTATTTGGGTTTTTTTATTTTTCTGTCATAATAAAAACCATTTACAAAGCATCAGTTATGTGTCATCGTTGGCTTTAACTCAGAAATTTCTTTAAATAAAGCTGACATAATTCATAGAGTTTCACAAAAGTACGTGGGGAATGTTCCATTACCATCACCCATACATACTACACCAGTGCTCACAATGTATCTATCCCAACACTCCACTCCACAGGCTAACATGTTCAGGCATGAGATTCAAAATATGAACAATGGACTTCCGTGACAGCATTCCCCCAGGTGTTAGCGTTTTCTATCTGGCTGCTCAAACCACTGAGCAAGTCTCTGCACCTCTGCTTCCCACCCATCCAGAAGGCTTTCTCCTTTATTCTCACAATATTCTGCAGAATGCAACATGCAGTTATAATGGTCAGAATGGGTTTTTTTGGTGATGCTTCCATCCTATTCCATAAACAGTGCCAAATGCACACTTGACCATCATTCTGCAACTGCTCAGGCAATAGTTAAATCGTTTGTTCCTTCTGCCCAAGCAACCTATATATGGCTTAATTAGCTAGGGCATGAGAGGATAAGCTGGGTATCCCAGAATAATTGGAACAACCTCTACACCATTAATGTCCACAGTAGTCTTTGGGGGCAACCGTTCTTTCTCCATTAATTTAAATAGAAACAAGTTCCAAAAGATCCTAACATCGAGGACCCTTGCAGACCACCCTGTATTTATGTCTGTAAACCACCCCCGTCCCCATCTCCTCCCCCGTGATGGTCAACCAGTTCTTGGAGCACCAAGGCAAAATACCCTTTTCTGTTTATAAATTCTGTGCCCTGGCAGGGAAGCAGTGGGGAGGGAGGGTAATGGGGTCAGTGATAGGTATGTGGATTCCATCAGTAGCCCAAGTACAGTTTGGGAACCCCATATGTGCAAAGCCATCAATCTTCTGAACATTACCCAGCTTTATGAGCTGGTTTGACAGTACCAATGGCTTAGCCGACCTTCATGAGAATGGAATGGCCCCAAAAGTTGATCTCCCCATGTCAAATTCATTGACTACAGACTGGCAGCGGGTTGGGGTAACCAGTTTCTTGATGCAATGGTGACCCGTTTCTCCATGGGTATTGGGCATCACATGTTAGGACACTGTTGCTGAAGCTCCTAAGTCAGTTCTGCATCGATCTCAAGCAAGGTAGCCCTTCCTGTCCTGAAGTTCTTTCACCACCGCTGGTTGTCCCAGGTCTTCAGAACAATCCTCTCTCACCACTCCATGCTGGTTTCCTGGGCCCAGAAATGGTGCTGAATGCTGTGTAGGTGATCCAGGAACCAGTCCTCTTGTTCCAACAGCTCAGCATTGTCCTGTTCTTCCTCCTTGTCCTGCTGCTACCAACACAGAGTATCCCATGCTGCTGGAGGAGCTGCACTGCTGCTGTAGAATATTCTCCTACGCCAGCTTCATCCATTTGGTGGTCTAACAGGAGAAATCCAATGCTGAAGTTTTCCAGCTTTGTCTGCTGTAATACAGCTCACGCAGCCTCTGCATATTCATGCTTATCACCATAGCAGAGCGGGACATTGTAGGGTCCGTGCTGGCAGACATCAATTTGAAAATGGCATGCGCCTGCCCAGAAAGGAAGCACTGGTGGAGACAACAGAAACATGAGATCTTTTAAAAACATTTGAACCCACCTGGCTTCCCACAATTCACAGTGAAAACAATCCCAAGATGCACACTGCTCAGCAGTGAAGCAAGGGACCATGTAATACCCCCTGAGAACTTGACGTTCTCAGTTTGCAGCAAAACGCCACCATGCATTCACATGATTCCAAAACAGAGTCAAATTTGGATTTAAATAATACCTTTTCTATACATGGTATTCCAAACAATCTTACAATAAACAGGTAGACACTGGAAGTAGTAGTGTAGTGATATAAAAACATGGTGAGCATTGTGTGCTCCATAACAGCATACACAGCCCCTTGGATATTTGAAAAAGTTTTACTGAAAGAATATATGCTGTCCAGAATCCTTGGGGTTATCCTCAGCTCTTTTAAAAAGTGCCAGGAGATCTTTAACTTCCACCTAGATATTCATTAGAGACAGGTAGAAGGAGCCTTAGTTCAATATCTTATCCAAAGTCAAAAACTGATAAACTGGAGCTGAGACCACCTCCTTTACTCCAGACATCTGCCTAGTCACCTAACTCCATTGGATCTCATCACAGGACAAGAATAAGAAGCTTTTCATCCATTAGGGACAGATTTTCCTACACAGTATTTGTGTCTTTATTCCCTCAGACTTTTCACATCCTTGTTGGAGAGCTCCAACTTTTTAGCCCTCTCTTCTGAGCGCTCTTCCACATGCAGTAGGCTTTTCTGTGCCTTCCTCTGGCAGGCGTGTTGCAAATGCAGGAAGTCATGTAGGTTCTCAGATCCAGCCAAAAAGAAGAAGGTTGTTCTGAGGTCAGCGGATCACTAGTGAGCAGGTGGTGACAGGGCTGAGTCTGAAATAGTACTCTCCACTCTGCAAACAGAGGCCAAGATTTTCAAAAGTGACTAGCAATTTTGGCACCTTAAAGGGGCCTGATCTTTTAGAGCAACTACCCTCTGGAAATCAGGCCTCTTCAAGGTGTACCGAGTTGGGCACCCAAAATCACCAGTCACTTTTGGAAGTTTTGGATAAAGAGTGCAGTATCCACTATTCCCCCACTCCAAGGTATTTTCCAATAAGTGTCATGCTTTTTTCAGGGCAGAGTGTTATTTGCAATGATGCACATGCATGGGCACTGGTAATGTGGTTTTTGAGCATTTCAGAGTGGAAGTAAATCCAGAGTCACTAACTGTCTCAGTAGTATTGTGAGTCTCGTGATATTTGGTGTTTTTTCTTAAAGCCTCGTCTCCTGCAGCAGTGAGACCCTAAATGCATTTTTTTTTAAATCATGATTTTTAAGCAAGTCTCATGATTTTGGGGAGCCTGATTCATGATTTTTGAACACATGGGATTGTCATTATTGTAAATCGCATGCTTTTATTTTTGTTTTCCCTCTAGAATATTAAACACTGTCATTTGCCAGAGTGAGGTCAGCCGTAGCTCAAACTCTGCTGTGTCACTGCTCTGGTTCTGGGCCTGATTAACCCCACAGTGTCCTGAGATAGTCACTCAGCACTTTCCAGCTGGATCAAATCATACTATGTTACCTGAGTGTCCACTCTGGATCTGCTCTCTCCTGTTTAAAAGCACCTCTCTGCCCCACTGGCATTATAAATGTATTTAAATAAGCTGCTCAAGCCTTTAGCTTTCTTTACAAAGTAGTGACATTCCATTGTTAGGCAATGGCAAGCATGGCATGTCTTTGAAACCACTTTAAGACTTGCTCAGATCTATTTTTCCCAGTAAGTCCCCTTTGTATACTGTGGCAATTAAGTCTTTCAGACCCTCCCAGCAGCATAGCTAGACAATTATAAATTGGGTTTCTTGTTTAGATTTAAAATGGGATTTATCTTCCCCTCACCTCATAGATTAGTAAACCATGAAAATGGCATTTACTCAGTATCTGTGAAGGTGGCCCTGCAGTACCTCTTACAAGGCTTTAGAATGAGGTGTTGAGATTTCCACAGTGGTGGGTGGGTGAGTGATCCCTACAAACAGGGTCTGATTTTCAAATATTTAGTGTGATGTCCAGATTTCCTATTTACCTGTTCATGTTGGCTCTTTGATGCATAAAACTAACATTTCCATAGTGAAGGGCTGATCAGGATCCTATTTAGTTACCCATGTTGAAAATTGGGTTTCTTTTCAGTTAGGCTCTGTCAGAAGGAAAGGGCCATATGTAAAAGTTAAGTTATTGTTTTAGCTAAGAACTGAACATGACCAGGAATAATCATTCTTTGTACTTCTCAACATGTTCCATGTGATCTCAAAGCACTTGGCAAACAGTAATGAATTTAGCCTCACAGTGGCTTAGTCAGGTAGGTAAATATTATTATCCTTCAGCTACAGGTGGGGAAACTGAGACACAAAGGCCAGATCCTCAAAGGTATTTAGGTGCCTAACTCCCATTAGCTGTTCATTGAGGATCTGGCTCAAAAGCATTAAGTGACTTACACAAGGTAATACAAAAAAAGGCTTGTGGGAGAGCCAGGAATAGAACCCACAACCTGGCATCCACTCAGCTACAAAACCATCCTTAGGGCTCCTATAGCTGCTACTACAATAGTAACTATAGCTTCTTGAGACCACAAAATAAATAAATGTAATGTAATTTCATTTTGTTTAGCTCCTCTAGTTTATCTGCTCATATCATTTCTAGGAGATGTGTGGTAGAATAAAACTAATGCCTTTCGTAAGTTAGGGAGGAAAAATTAAAACAAATTTAAAATAGATGGTAAATTTGAATGATATTGAAAAAGTTGTATTGAAACTTGGAGCAGTTTCAAATGTTATTTTTAACCATAGACATTTAGCTCTTATGGGAAACAAAACTTAAAAGGACAATTATAATTAGGTCACATATTGAGAAACTTATTACATTTTGCTATAGATGATCCCAGGAGAATGTAACACAATGATTTTTTAAAAAATTAAGATTCAGTCATGTTTCTTCACTTTTCTAGACAGAATACTGTTCAAAAAATAAAATACAGTAGGAGAGAAATGTGTTTCATATTACTAAGTACTTCAGACTGTGAAGCAACAAATATTGGATGGGAAACTTGAGGACAGAGAACATGATTTATGTTTCATTTTGTGCAGAAATACACAATATTATGCCAGCAGCTGTCCTTGAGTTTGCTCACTATGTGGGCAGACCAGATATACTGATTAGCATTGATATAATATTTGACATCTTTCGAGCACCACTATACAAACATTAACCATTTCCATTAACCTCTTCTCTAAAATGGAAATATCAATAATACCTACTTCACAAGGGTGCAGTAAGTATTATTGATATTTCCATTTTAGAGAAGAGGAAACTGAGACAAAGATGTCAAGTGATTTGCTCAAGACTACAGTACAAGTCAGTATCAGAAGTGCAATTAGGACTCAGAAGTTTCTGGTTTCTATCCCATGGTCACTTCAGTAGAACACAGTGCTTCTCACATATGAGAAGTATACATTTCAGAGATAGCTAAGCAGGAAACTCTTTGTCTGTCTATAGAAGAGACCATCCGGCTGATACGGAGTATTGATTTAGTACTGATCTGGAATTTCTCATTTGATTTATTACTTGATTTGTTACTGTAAGACACACTCTCTCTTCTATTTCTAACTTTAGAGTTGCTGGTTTTTGTAGGAAATTCAGTGGTTTGACTGGGACTCTCAGCAAGTTAGGGAGATTAATTTTTTGAAGTCAGACATGTGAACTGTAACTCCCAATTAAATCTAGTAAAGCAGAGGTGGAACTGGGCCTGCACCACTTTGGTAGAATCTGAAGCCAAACTTTCATAGAGTTTGGAGTATGTGGACCTGTGGTTTTATTTGTTTGTTTTGGTTCAGACCCACCTCTATAATAAAACAGAATGAATTAAATTGAACAAGTCTCCATTTATATCAGACCAGGTCCAGGCCAGATGCAATGGGAAGGCATGGCCAAGCCATCCAGGAGCACTCAGAGAAGATTAGCAAGACATAATGGCAAAAACACCATGGTCCCAAATACACAGCTTTTTGGAAGTGGGTGCTTGAAAGCTGATCCAGTCGTTCCCCTTCAAAATATAACAGGTGTAGATTTGGAGCAAGATCTCGTACTTCTTTGCTGCTCTAAGATACTGCAAGAGATACACAAGGTAAGTCAGTGACAAAAGGAGAATGAGATTTCCCATCTGTCAGCCACAATGCCTGTGTTTGAAAAAATAGGTGGCACAAGACATACATTCCTGAGGTGAAAAAATAGCCTGCGCTTGGAGCGTAAGACAATTTGCTCAAGATTAAGTGGTCTGAGTCAATCAACTCCGCTTATATCATATAGTAAAAAGTGAATCTGTGTTACCATGAAAGTTACCATCCATGTTATAGCTACCCATGCTCATGAGCTGACCTCCTTTCTGCATTTGTACAACTTATATGACACAGAAGTGCTGCCACAAGTTCTTTCTGTCAGTCCTAGGAGGATTTATGGCCATTAGATTGTTCATAATTTACTATAAATGATATCAGTTAGTGAAACTGTCCTCCACTTTCACACCAATAATTGGTATCCACCCATGGCAATAGGTTCCTACTATAAACCATGTAGCCTGAATTCCCAATGTAAATTATGTTATTATTTATGTAATTCATAGAATCATAGATTCCAAGACCAAAAAGGACCATTGTGATTATCTACGCTGACCTCCCGTATTACACAGGCCATAGAAATTACCTGAAATAATTCCTGCTTGAATCATAGGACTGGAAGGGACCTCAAGAGGTCATCTAGTCCAGTCCCCTGCACTCATGGCAGGGCTAAGTATTACTTAGACCAGGGGTGGGCAAACTTTTTGGCCTGACGGCCACATTGGGGTTGCAAAACTGTATGGAGGGCTGGGTAGGGAAGGCTATGCCTCCCCAAACAGCCTGGCCCCCACTCCCTATCCACCCCCTTCCACTTCCCACCCACTGACTGCCCCCCTCAGAACCTCTGACCCATCCAACCCCCATTGTTCCTTGTCCCCTGACCGTCCCCTCCTGGGACCCCCCACCCCTAACTGCCCCCCCCGGGACCCCACCCCCATCCAACCCCCCCTTCTCCCTGTCCCCTGACCCCTATCCACACCCCCACCCCCTGACAGGCCCCCCAGCACCCTCACGCCTATCCAACCCCCCCGTTCCCCGTCTCCTGATCCCTATCCACACCCCCGCCCCCTGACAGGCCCCCTGGGACTCCCACGTTTATCCAACCCCCCCATTCCCCGTCCCCTGACTGCCCCCCCCAGAACCTCTGTCCCATCCAATCGCCCCCTGCTCCCTATCCCCTGACTGCCCCCTGGGACTCCCTGCCCCTTATCCAACCCCCCGGCCCCGGCCCCCTTACTATGCCGCTCAGAGCAGCATGTCTGGCAGCTGCGTCGCCCGGCTGGAGCTAGACACGCTGCAGCTCAGCTCGGCAGGAGTGCGCTGCTCTGCCACCCAGCGCGCTGCCTGCACGGCGGCATAGCTGCAGGGGAGGGGGAACAGCAGGGGAGGGTCAGGGGGCTAGCCTCCCTGGCCGGGAGCTCAAGGGCCAGCAGGACGGCCCCACTGGCCGGATGTGGCCCATGGGCCGTAGTTTGCCCACCTCTGACTTACACCATCCCTGACAGGTGTTTGTCTAACCTGCTCTTAAAAATCTCCAATGATGGAGATTCCACAACCTCCCTAGCCAATTTATTCCAGTGCTTAGCCACCCTGACAGTTAGGAAGCTTTTCCTAATGTCCAACCTAAACCTCCCTTGCAGCAATCTTTTTGAAAAATATGCAGTCTTGATTTAAAAATTGCCAGTGATGTAGAATCCCTTGGCAAATTGTTCCAGTGGTTAACTACCTACCTTCACTGTTGAAAATTTACTTCAGTCCGAATTTGGCTAGCTTCATCTTCCAGCCATTGGATCATGTTAGACCTTTGTCTGCTATATTGAAGAGCCAATTATCAAATTGTTGTTCCCCCTATAGGTACTTACAGATTGTGATTAAATCACCCCTTAACCTTCTCTTTGTTAAACTAAATAGATTGAGCTATTTGAGTCTTTCACTGTATAACGCATGTTTTCTAACCCTTTAATCATTCTCATGGCTCTTCTCTGAACTCTCTCAATTTATCAACATCCTTATTGAATTGTGATCACCAGAACTGGACACAGTATTTCAGCAATGGTCGTACCAGTGCCAGATACATAGGTAAAATAACCTCTCTACTCCTATTCGAGATTCCCCTGTTTGTGTATGCAAGAATCCAGTTAGCCCTTTTGGCCACAGTGTTGCACTGGGAGCTCATGTTCAGCTAATTGTCCACCATGACCCCCTAATCTTTCTCAGAGTCACTGCTTTTTAGGATAGAGTCCTCCATCTTGTAAGTGTGGCCTATATTCTTTGGTGAATTGCAGCTGTTTTTCCAAGCTGTGTAAGCACTTCTAATAGGCTCTAATTCCTAGTAGTGTTTTGCCTACAGAGCTTCCAGTTCAGAGCCAACAAAGGGGACAAATCCCCAGTGTTTCAAGTGCACAGTAAATTCTTTGTTAAATGTGGTTCAAACAGTCACTTGTTAATGCCTTAACATATGCATTTTCCTGCTAACTCAGTTTATTAATATACAGGTATGCAATGGATAGCAAACAGTCACTGCAGGCCATATCTTAAGCTAAAGATCTACTCATGGACACCTCCTCTCCCAGCTTCCCCAATCCGGTCCCTTACCTTGTCTCCCGTAGCTATAAAGCTGGTTACATGAAGAAGTATTATTGGGAGGAAAATATTTAATGAGATAAATGAAAAGAAATTCATTATAACATGATGAGTGCGACTACTTAGCTGAATCCCTCTCCCCCATACTTGTTGTTATAGCTGTGCTGCTTATTTCCTCTCCTGGGTGTGGAGCTTTACATTTATTACAGTTGAGGCCCTGTGTACACTACAAACTTTGGTCAATGCAAATTATGTTGGCATAAAGTTGCCTAAAGTATTGTATCGCTCGCAGGGCCGGCTCTGGCTTTTTTGCCGCCCTAGGCAAAAAAGCCTCCGGCCGCGCCCCCCCCCCCCCGCTCTGGCCGCCCCCCTCCAGGTGCCGCCCCAAGCACCAGCTTGGGTGCCTGGTGCCTGGAGCCGGCCCTGATCGCTCGTGCGTGTGCATACTTGGCTGCTTGAATTGGCGCTGCATGAACTCACCAGGAGTACTTCTGGCAATACAAAGTGCAGTGCACCATGGGTAAGTATACCAGTGTGTCACATGCCGTTGTCCAGCACAAAGCCTTCTGGGAAGTTGTTGCAATGTGTTGTGGGATAGAAATGATTTGCCCAGAGATCTAGGGGTCAAGTTTTCAGCATGCAATTTTCTCCATCCCATCCATATCCCAACATTTTTACACTTATTCTTAAATCCCACAAAGCCACACAGCTTCGCTGTCAGCTGTTTTACAGAAGCACAGAGCCTGCACAGCTCTGCACTATTCTCATGAATGTTGCAAACACAAGATGAACGATCCTCTGGTATTTGCAGACCTGTAACAATGGGGGACATGAGGATTTCTTTGAAGACAGATTGTTAAGGGATACAGTGAAAAACAATTCAAAACAAAACAATGACTTGTTGGTGGCATTCATAGAGCAGCTGCAGACAGTGGAGTGCCGCTTCTGGGATCACACCATAATGCAGGTTTGGGATGAGGAGCAAGGTCTGCAAAACTTTTGAATGTGAAAGGCCACATTCCTGGATCTGTTTGCTGAGTGTGCCCCAACTCTCCAGCACAGGGACAACAGAATGAGAGCTGCACCAACAGTTGAGAAATGAGTGGCAATCACACTCTGGAAGCTTGGAATGCTGGATTGCTACTGGTCTGTGAGAAGTCATTCTGGAGTTGGAAAGGCCACTGTGTGAGGGCTGTTTATCATACAAGTGTGTAGGGCCAATAATCGTGTCCTGCTATGCAGGATGTGAGTCTTGGCAATGTGGAGGACATAGTGGATGGATTTGCAGCAAATGGGGTTTCCTAACTATGGTGGGGCGATAGACAGCATGCACATCCTGATTTTGGCTCCAGCCCATCTTGCCACAGAGTACATTAATAGAGCGAGCTATTTTTCTATGGTTATACAGATTTTGGTGGCTCACCAGGGATGCTTTACTGACACCAACATTGGCTGGTCAGAGGAGGTGCATGACGCTCTCATCTTTAAGAACACAGAAAGCTGCAGGCAGGGACATTCTTTCCCAATCAGTGGATTACCACTGATGATATTGAAATGTCCGTAGTGATTCTGGGGGACCCAGCTTACTCTGGCTCACGAAGCTATACACTGGCCACCTTGACAGCACCAAGGAAAGAGTCACCCACTGGCTCAGCAGGGGCAGAATGGCAGTTGAATGTGTTTTTGGTAGATTGAAGGGATGCTGGCAGTGCTTACTCACAAGATTGGAGCTCTGTGAGAAAAATATCCCAATGGTTATAGCTTCCTGTTGTGTCCTGCATAATATGTGTGAGGCAAAGGGGGGGAAAGTTGCCATTGGAGTGGAGGGCAGAGGTGGAGTGGCTGTCTGCTGAGTTTGAACAGCCAGACATAAGGGCCATTACAAGAGCCCAATGGGAAGATACGTGGTTGGGGGAGGCTTTGAAAGAGCAGTTTAATGGTCAACCACATTAATGTGCTGTGCTTGACTGCTCTCTTGCCCTGAAGGTTTGTTGGCTGTTCGGAATTGTAGAGTGCTTGGTGTACATTTATACATATAACACTATGTCCTAATGAACCTATGAATTATTTGGTACTGGCTGTACATTTATAATTATTAGACTGCTTCACTGAAACTATTAATTATTAAGGTGCTGTTCAGTTAGACACATATGCTGGGGTGTTTTCTTGAGCCTATGAGTTCTGTAGTGCTGTAGATGTATAAAGACTGGCTGCTTTGTGTACTGCTATACATTCTGCAATATGCATGGTGAACTAATAAAGATGGCTTTATTTTCAAAAAAATATCATTGAGTGACAAAAGCCGTGCAAACACACCCAATGTGCAAACAAGAAAAGAACAATACAATACAAACTTCCAACGTAAGTTAATGGAATGGAACTTAAAAATTAGAAAAGCAACAGACATTTCTGTCCATTTCAGTGCACAAATGCGGTCCATTTTGATTATACATATACTGACCAGTGAGAGGCATGGTTGGTGTATGTGAAGCTGTGGTTGTCCTTACTGTCCCTCAGCATGGAGTTGTAGGGTAGGGATGCAACTCATGATGCCATGTGGAATGTTGTGAGGTGTAAGGAGCTGCTACCACGGAGTTCTCCAGGACCGCAAAAGATGGAGAGTCCATGATTGTTGGACCTGTAGGTCGACTAGAGTCTGCAGCATTTGTGTTTATTGCTTGAAAAGCCATATTATGTCCTGGTGCATCATCGTCTTCTTTTCCTGCTGGGATCCCTAGGTCTTTCTCCATTTTCTCCTGCCCTCTCTGTTCCTCTGCATGCTGCCTGTCATGTTGGCCCACCAGCGTCTGATGCAGCACTGGCTTTCAGGGTCTCACTGAACATATCCTCCCTAGTCCTCTTCCTTATCCTCTTCCTGGGGGTCAGGTGTTCCCCACATGAGTGTGGGTGGGGGGGCACCTCTCAAGGCCGCAATGGTAGCAGCTACAGATATAAGCATCAGACGTATAGTTGGATTTACAGTCACAGTGGAAAGTGAAAGATGAGGGAAGGGAGTGTTGAAACTTATGCCCATAAAATGTGTAAATAAGACATGATTATTGACACTTCAGCTTTGGGGTGCCTCTGCACAGCACTGCTCTCCAGTCCCAGCAATGGTGAGTATGGCCCACCAGGGGACTAGGGGGAAGAGGGAAGGAGAAAGACATTAAGATTTTTGGTTTCATGGAACAAAGTTTTGGTCCCTATTTCCATGGGTACGAGCATAGGGCAGTGGCACTGAACATTGGCACCATTTCCCCCAGATGTTGGTAGTTTTAGCTGGTATCTCACTCCTGAGAGTAACAAAGGCACAGAGTGCACATCTGCTGCTGGTGTTCCAAAGGTGCCTGAGCCCATATGCCACTAGCCTGTTTATTGCAATGGTGCCAGCCAAAGTTATCACTGAGTGGCTACCATCCCTTGAACCCTTTGGGAGAGGATTGCAGAGTATGTCCATGACAGTTTCATTGAGATCTCTCAGGAGGTTACAGGGGATATCCCTATATATAAATAAACTGCTCGGCATGTCCGCCCTCGCCCTGGTTAACCCTACAGGGAAATGAAAAGCAGATGGCAACTCTACTCTGTGTGTTGTACCACTCCCCCCACCTTCTCATATGAGTAAAACAATGAAAAGTCAATTCCTGTGTCTTGTTAATAGGCCAGGCGCCATCTTTACATTTACACATTGTAAGGGAAAATGCATGTACGCATTTACCCGAAGTGCCTTCCCCTTCCCTGAGCTCATCTCTGCTCGGCTGGTGAGACTGGATAGACTGCAGCAGTCTCAAGCAAGTCCTGCCTCACAGCATAGTTAGACCCTGACCCCCCCCCCGAGTCTCCCACCTTGCCCCCCTCACTGTTCATGGCAGGGGTCCCTGTCTCAGACTCCTCTGAGGTATCCCTGGTGGTCTGTAAGGTGGTGGCCAAGTAAGGCATGCAGCTCATTGTAAAAGTGTCAGGTCTGTGGCTCAGCACCCAGTCTGTTGTTGGGCTCCCTGGCCTTGTGGCATGCCTGGCGCAGCCCCTTCACTTTCACACAGCACTGCTGCTGATTGATCCCTGTCATACCCCTTCACCTGCATCCCCTGTGCAATCTGTTCGTAGATGTCCACATTTCTACAGCTGGTCTATAGCTGTGCCTGCACAGTCTAATCACTCACAGGCCTAGGAGACCCAATACCCTCTGTCTACTCCAGGCAGGAGCACATCTAGTGCATGGAGCTAGCATGATCAGTAGCACACCAGGGAGAGCTGCTAGGTGTGCTCATCAAGCTGGAAAAGGCATTTCTAACATGCAAGAGGTGTTTTAAGGAGGGTGATGGCTTCCGGTCTTCATCCCCCCCAGGCAGTGGAGTTCACAATTGTGACCAGAGCAGTCAGTGTCAGGCATTGTGGGACAGCTGCTGGAGATCTGTAAGGATCGACATAGGTCACGCAGTGTCTCCACTCGCACTGTGTTGGCATTTGTTGATTGACTATGGCTCAGTGCCATTTGAGGAGAAGGTTTTACTGTGTTGCTTTAAACGGGGCACTTACATTGTCCAGAGACAAATTTGAGTGTACACAAATTTGTTGATGCAAGGCAATTTACATCAACCTAACTTTGTGGTGTAGGCCAGGATTCACCCCTGGGTTCCCTGGATCCAACCCACTGCTCTCTCGCACCAGTCACTTTGCTATTTGCTTCTGACCTTCAGCGTGTTTGCTTGCCTCTCCTTCAGTTCCAGGGGATCTCAGAAAATGTGATCTGTTGCAGACTGAGCAGAGCCAAAGACAGTTAAGTTCTGCATTTATTTCAACAAATGATTTGTAAAGGAGGATAATTGGTGGTCAGGAAAATCCATAGTCCTGTGCTGTAGAGCTTCTTAGGGTGAAATAAACAAAACAAAACAAAACAAAACAAGAGCACAATATGTGCAGAACTTCTACCAAATGCTTAAATCCCATTGATTTTAATTGGCATTGGATGAGGCACTAGCTGCTAAAAGGTCCAGGTTACTGAGTCACAAATAACTATCTTTAAAAAGTGTTCTTCTTTTTGGTATATTCTATATTTTACCTGCTTTAAATTTAACTCTGGTTTATGGATGTTGTTTCTACTCCATTGTTAATATTTGTAACGTTTGGCATTAATATACCTGTCTTATGTTCTGCAGCAAGAGTGTTGTGTGTAGGTAAATATAGAAAAGCGGACATAGAGCCTCATTGGTCCATCTTTGAAACTTGCTTGATTAAAGCACCAGGCACAGGAAGGATATAATTTTAGTATGTATTTGTTTTTACAGTGTCATGGCATTGTATAGAGAAATAAAAGACAGACTGTAAATTCTTCTAGGCATGGACCAAGGACCCTAATTCACCCAACTGGAAAAATGGGGATTACAGGGGTGTATGTCTTTCAGAGCTAGGCCCTAAGTCAGGGGTGGGCAAACTACGGCCCGCAGGCTGGATCTGGCACCTCAGGGCTTTAGATCCAGCAAATGGTGCCGCCGGCACCACATCTCTGCGGCCCCCGGGCGGGGGAGAGGGCTCCACGCATTGCCCTTGCCTCCAGGGGGCACCGCCCCCTGCAGCTCCCATTGGCTGGGAACGGGGAACCATGGCCAATGGGAGCTTCAGGGGAGTACCTGGAGGCGCAGCAAGGGCAGTGCACGCAGAGCCCTCCGCGTTCCCCAGGGGCCGCAGCGCTTCTGGGAGCGGCGCGGGTCCAGGGACAGTGCAGGCCCCAGTGCGCACCACTGCCACCCCAGAGCTGCTTGAGGTAAGTGGCGCCGGGCCGGAGCCCAAACCCCTCCGGTACCCTGCCCCCCAACTCCCTGCCCTAAGCCCCCTGCCTGCACCTTGCACCCCTCCTGCACCCCAACCCCTGCCCTGAGTCCCCTCGTACACTCTGCACCCCTGTGCACCCCAACCCCGTGCCCTGAGCCCCCGCCACACCCCACACTCCTGCACCCCAACCCCCTGCCCTGAGCCCCCTCCCGCAGTCCGCACCCCTTCTGCACCCCTGCTCTGAGCTCCCTCCTGCACTCTGCACCCCTCCTGTACCCCAACCCCCTTCCCTGAGCCCCCTCATACACTCCGCACCCCTCCTCCACCCCAATCCCTTGCCCTGAGCCCCTTCCTGCACACCACACCCCCTCCTTCACCCCAACCCCCTGCCCCAGCCCCAGCCCTGCATACAATTTCCCCACCCAGATGTGGCCCTCGGCCCAAAATGTTTGCCCACCCCTGCCCTAAGTGATGTCACAGGAGGCATGGATCGACGTTCACGTCGCACTCCCCATCAGTACCCAGCCCAAGCTGGGAAAGCTAATGATCCAACCAGTGGACCAAATTCGGTGATGAATCCTGGTCACGTGCCTCCTGAGGCACATTGCGCATACCCTAAGAAGAAGAAGAAGAAGAAGTGATGTCACAGAACTCTACTGGCCTGAGAAATTAAAATAGGCAAAGTGGTGATGGTAGCATATAAATCCAGAAATAAACCCTCCAAAAATATGCTTGTTGATGATGTCTGTGAAAGTCCCTTAAGAGAAATTTTAATCAGAAATCTTGATTATGTTTTTACTTAAAAATAAACAATATTTAAGACACATGTGCCTTCCATAACCGATGCTTTCCTTCCGCTGACCCTACTCCCTGGTGTATGTGATACTCTCAATTATCTGTCAAGTCCACCATTTAGGCTCTAAGCTCTTTGGACCAGAAGTTAATCTTCCATGTCTTTTCATGAAGTGCCTAGCACAGTTTTGGGCCCTATAATAAATAACAATAATTAATTGAGTGTTACCATTGTAAACATTCGTGACTCTGCAGAGAGAGGGGTGAAAAGCAGTTCTCTTTTTGTATATCTGCTAGACCCTAGAGTCAGGGTTCTGAGTTTCCCCTGCGATAGCTAATCATACTGTGGTGGGGCAGTGCCCCACCCCCTGAGGAAAAGGGCTGAACCAGGCCTGAGAGGCTGCGCAGACCAGCAGCCAATCAGCCAAGACCTGGGGAGAGCCAATCAGGGCAGGGAAAGAGGCAGCCAATCAGGGCTGGGCTAGGTCCTATATAAAGGCTGCCTAGCAGAGAAAAAGTCAGTCACTCTCTGACTAGAGGGAGAATGGGTATGTATTCACCGCAAAAAGTGCTTTTGTTTTGGTTTTACACTGACATAGCCATCGGAGTGTAAAATCCTAGTGGAGACAAGGCACAGGTAGTTTTTACTTTGATGTAGCTAGTCGGGGGTGACCCCGGTAGGTTTACTAGCTCTACACTGAGGTAAAAATTACAGTGCTTTGTCTCCACTAGGGTTTTACACTCAGATGGCTATGTCAGTGTAAAACCAAAACAAAAGCACTTTTTGCAGTGAAGACATAGCCTAGAATTGGGTCTTCGCTAGGAAAAAAAGGTATATTTTAAAGTCGGGTTAAACTAACCCATGTGAGTCCTAGTGAAGATAAAGGAGTTTGTAGTTTTAAGGTCTTAGATAATCATGGTAAACCCTATTGGGGGAGCCTAGGGTTTACCTGGACACGCTAACACGTGTTAAAACTACAACCTGCCTTGTCTTCACTAGGACTAACACGGGTTTAAAAAAAAAAAAAAAACGCCTTTTTTCTCATGCTCAGCATAGGTAAGACACACAAGTTTGTATCCTGGAGTAGATGTTTAGGGAGTGTCCAGACTAGATTTTAGGAGCCTATTAAATACTTCAGGTTAATCAGCAATGACTGTAAAAAAACTGTAGGCCAGGGATGCTGGAACAGGGGGGTCTGGGGACCATGGCCCCAGCACTTAGAACGAGCAATGGTGGGGAGGACGTGGAGAGGAGTGAGCGGGGGGTGGGGTCTCAGGGGGAATGGGCGGTGTGAAGGCAGGGTCTTGGGGAGAAGGGGTGGGGCCTTGGGGGAAGGGCTGGCACAAGGCTGGGCCACAGTTTGGGTGCCGGTGGCCCCCCTTAATTTTAGGGAGCTTCTGCTGCTCCTGCTGTAGGCGAATCTATGAAGTGGAGCCAGAGGCAGGTGGGACTGGTAGACATCTGGCCCTAAAATTCCTCCTTCCTCCGAAAGTATGGAGCAGGGCTGAGAGATGCCATGCTGCTTACAGGCTGCTTCTCCAGTGCTCTTTGGGGCAGTCAGGATAGTCCCAGAGTGTGAATGCAGGGCAGGCACAGACACTCTCCATGAAAGGCTCCACCTCAGGAGCAGCGCTGGGGAGAGCTGAGACAGCAGGTAGGGGCCTGTGACCAAAGAGGAACCTGTGGTTTGACAAGGGAGGGTGAAAACACATAGCAGAGTGGAGGGGGGCTGCCTGTTCTTTCAGAAGGAGTAGGGGAGCACTGCTGTGTCTCACAGCGGAGCTATTGGAGCAGGGGGAGATCAGAAATGATCTGGGTTATGGAGTGAAATATTTGGGTGAGGAGGGGTGGGTTTGAAATGTCTCTAATTCCCAGCCCCATCACTTATTTTGGGCAGCAGCTGCCACTGGTGCAGGTAGATACTTGTGCCTACATGGATGTGAATTAACCTGGATGCCACGTAGGTGCAAGGACTTGTCTAGATGGGTCCCTATGCAGGATTGAGTCCTAACTCATTAATTAAAGAGGAGCATTAGTAAAGCAGCCTGCACACAAGGATGGTGTCAAAGGCACAAACTGAAAAGGGAATGCTTTTTCTTAAATCCCTTTCCATTATAATGACCTTAGGCGTTACTTGCATTGTCTTTTCCTTGTGGAAAAAGCCAGAATGTTCTAGCAAATCCTGTGAGGGAGATGAATGCAGGGCTGGCGTTGGGAAGCAGGGCAATTGCCTAGGGCCCCACACCACAGGGACCCCCGCGAAGCGAAGTTACATGATCAGGCTTTGGCTTCAGCACAGGGCTCAAGCTTTGGCTTCTGCCCCAATCAGCAGGTCTTGGGCTTCAGCTCATTAGTTTCTGCCCTGGGCCCCAGCAAGTCTAATGCTGGCCCTGGCTGAATGTCATTTGAATATTTTGGTTTTGCCCAATGTAGTCAGTTTACTCACAGAATCCATCCAACATACAATATCAAATGATAATGCCATGAACAGTCCCTGTTTAAACTTATCTAGAATAAATATATTGCAGAAGTGATAACAGACCAATCTATTTTTCATTCAACCCAGAATCCCTTGTGTTTCATTCTAGACCTACACCAACAGGGACATTAACATAAATTCATCTAAGTTAAGAAATAATATTCTAATAAAAGGCCGTTCTAATAAAAGGCATTACTCCTGGCTTGCATCACCATTATGCTAGACATAGTCCATGCCACAAGAGCCTACGATCTTCATGAGAGGATTTGATGTCCATATCTGCGAAAGATACAGCTAGTATGAAAAAAGAGGGGGAATTGAAGACATTAATATTGGCTGATATCAGTTAAACAATACTGCTCCTCGCCTGAAGAAGAGTGCTGAATAAGGCTGTTAAACAAAAGAAAGGTTTGGGGGATGGGGTGGAAAAATAATACCAAAATGGCATAATAATTATAAACAATGTTATCATGTTACACAATTAGATATTAAGCCTAAATACAAGACAATAGGAAAAACTCCTGCTTTACACTTCTGTGAATTTATGTAAATGCCTGCCCCTGTAATCGTCGCATGCAGTAGCTCATATAAACATTTTCTTACTATATAAACTAATATTTTACATAGTATAAATTAACAACTAACCAAGCCTAGACCACATGTATCAATGTTTCTTCTGGATGCCACATATGCTACAATGTTATGTCTCAAGATGTTTGCCCTTTATAGATTTCAGCATATTCAAATTATTCTGAGGGATTTGCTCTTTTATAAGGCCTGAACATCAATTCCTACCCACAGAATTTACAATGTATCTTATTTTGCAAAAAATAATAAAAAATCCCACATTGGAACATGTAACATCCTCATTGTTCTCCAAGCACATTTTCCCTGTGGTAGTTTGTAGAGATTGACACTATAATTATGTTGCCCCAACGATTAGCTATCCTTAGATTACAACAAAGCAATCAATTTTATTTCACAAACACATCAGTATATTGAACATGTCTGAGCATGAGAATGTGTGCAAGAAAATGAGAACATATGGCTGCCACTACGTTAACAATAGCCATTTATCCCCTTAGTCGATCCCCTTCCCTGATGGTTTCAGGCAGGAGCCATGGATCCAAATGGGCTCGGAGGAGTTCCTTGAACCCACAAAATATGAATCCAAGGACTCCTGAGGGAGCTCGATGGGCAGAGAGAGCTGTGGTTCACCATGAGGACTGGGGGCAGGAGGGACCATTGGTGAGACAGGAAATCACTAGGGTCACTGCCTAGATGCTTCTTGGCCCCCACCCCCACTTCACAGCTTCCTCCCCAGCTGACTCTGGCCCTGCTTGCTCTCAGCCAGAGGGCTGTTGCTGTACTGTGAAGCTGTGTACTGGCTACAGACAGACAGCACAGAAGAGAAGGAGCAGCTGCACTCTCCCTCTCCAGGCCAGTGATGTCTCCTAGTCACTAGTACAGTATTGATCAATCACATAGAAGGGGATGATTTGGCCTGCGGTGTTGGTTTGTTCCTTCACCCCTCCTGTCATGTAGGAGTCATCAGTTTGTGGTCACCCTGGTGTTGGAATTATCTTTGTTTGTGCAGGGTGTTACCACAACACTAATTTCACCATAAAGTCCTTTATTAAATCCAAAGGCCAAATGGTATTTTATACAATTGCTCTAAACATGCCTAAAAAGCCTAAATAACAAGCAATGTACTACATCCAAACAGTAACAAAATACTTATAAGCATCTGAACAAGACACTTACACATGGGCTAAACCCAGGGATGCTTCGACCCATATTGGTTGGCTTCAACGTGGTCAGGCAGGTATTAGCAATGAACCCTTTAAGAGCTGACTCTTTTATAGGCTTTAAAAAAAACAAGTGATGTCATTGGCAATTACTGACTTCAGCGAAAAACCAATTTGAGACAGTTCACCCTTCTTTCCTGTCTTAATCCAGATAAGAATTACAACCTCTTTTGTTCCCAAGGTCTTTCCTCTCTAGTTTTCCCTCCTTCATGCTGACCAACAGTTTTTCCTTTGCACCTGTGTTCACATAGGCCCTAATTTTTGAGATAGCACTGGTATGTGGGGTGCAAAGGTTCATGTTGGCTCCTTCTAAGACAGATTCTCTTTGTCTTCTTTTAAACCATCTGCCCTCACCCTTATCGGTCAGGGGGCCTTCTTTTTAGAAACATCTCTTTATTTTACTAGTTATTTGTTTGCACCATGCATCCTCCCTACTCCACTCCTGCTATCCTTATAACTCATTATTTTCAAGGCCTTCCTGCCACTTGCTAATCAGGGCCTTTCTTTTCAACACATTTTCTTAATCAATTTAAGCAAACAAATTCTTTAATTTCATGTAATTTCATTTCTACCCTAGTGACTTGAGAGGAGGGGGGTGCTTCACTCAGCAGCCAACCTAAGCTGTATTTGATTGGTCTAGGCATGTTAGTCACAGCACAGGCAGGGGCTAGTGTGTGTGTCTTATGCCTTGCTCTTCACGATCATGAGGAGCCTCAGTCAGATGACATATAATCCCACCACCCACCCAGGGCAGCAAAGAACATGGCTATCATTGACAAGAGGAGGAGGAAGGGACCTCAGGACTGTGTGTGCGTGTGAGAGAAAGAGAGAATAGGAGAAAGGGCAGTCAGTGCTGAAAGGGGCAGCAGAGAAAGAAGAAGAAAGGCACTCATGTATTCCCTATATGTTTAACTGGAACAATCCCCAACACAGAACTAAAATGTGTGGATCGTTTGTAGGTCACATGGTCCCCTCCTTTCAGAATCTGCCAATGTGCTCCTGAGCCATGCTGACCATGTTAGCTAGTGTAATTACTGTGTGTTAAACAGCTGCCAGGTTCCACCTCAGAGGTAGCTCCATTTTAGTTGAGACTACACTTGATGTGAATATGTACACATGTAATAGTTATTACATTTGTGGAGCTCTGGGAAATGGGAGGTTAGCGTGGGGGGATGGGTGATATCAAATATTAGCTTGGTCTATAGGAGCTCCATTTGTGTGTACAAAATCAGAACATCCGGAGACCCAAGAAGTAGGAGGTGAAGAGAATTAGGAGCTTGCTAGGGGACTAGAAGGTTGCAGTGTGTGTATCAAGAGTTGGGGTGTTGCTGGGTGGTAAGCGGCAGTGATCACTGGAGCATAGCTCTAGTGTTTAGGGGTTGTGTAGAGTCCTTGGGTGAAACCCTGGATCCACTGAAGTCAATGGGAGTTTTGTCATTGTCTACAATGGAGCCAGATTTTCACCCATTGTGTTCTGGAGATGAAAGGAAGAGGTTTCTGGGCTGAGAATCTGCCCCTCTGTGTGTTTATGTGTGATGTAAAACTGAGTATTACTGTATATGCACTAATTTAAAAAAGGACTTATACAGACTATGAATGTAATTGTCAAGATCCCCAAGTTATATTTAACAGCATTACATAACAACACATAATACATTTAACAATATTCCTGGCTCTGGAGACAGCAGGCATGCTGCTGCATAACACTGCCTTTCAGGAATGGACGGTGAAGAGCACATGTGAACTCGGAGGGCAGTTCTTGAGCATGGTGATGTGCCGTGGTTGGTGCGTGTGAACAGGGCACAGGACCAGGCTGTCCATGGGAACAAAAAGAACAACACACCTTTGTTTCTCTGATCCCTTTGACATGGGGGGAGAGATAGCTCAGTGGTTTGAGCATTGGCCTGCTAAACCCAGGGTTGTGAGTTCAATCCTTGAGGGGGCCACTTGGGGATCTGGGGCAAAATCAGTACTTGGTCCTGCTAGTGAAGGCAGGGGGCTGGACTTGATGACCTTTCAAGGTCCCTTCCAGTTCTAGGAGATGGGATATCTCCATTAATTATTATTATGGGGCCAGCATGATCCATGGCATAAATAAGAGCAGCCTGATGAGCATCCACACAAAAGGAAAAGACGATATGGACTATTTCGCTCTCACTTTGCAGAATTTCTAGTTAGAACTCAGCAAAACCAGAATCACTTACTGAACACTGAGTATTCTAAAATGCTTCAACTCTGATTTTTTATATCTTGTCTTGCGTATGGAGGATCTCAAAATGCTTTAGTGTTTGAGAAAGCAGTCCATGCCCTCGGGTGCTTTCCATCAATCTTCCTGCCCCTTACAGCTCTAGTTAGAGCAGCGTTGGGGAAGTTCCACTGGACCAGGATCACCAGAGCACAGTGTGCTGACCAGGTGTAGATAAGTCTTCCACACAGGGGACACGACACAACTCCAGAGTAACCATTCCTCTTTAAATTCACATCCTACCTTATTCCAGAATAACTTTCATGCTCAGACAACCCCTGAGAGCCCAGAAGTGGGTGGTTTTGAGCCTGACTATACTCTACTACCAGGAATTCCCCTATGCAAAGGGAATCCTTAATTGCCTTTTAAAGCCAGCTTTTGTCCCATATGCACTGCAAGAGTGGCCCAAGGGGACAAAGCAAGGACGGGGATTTGGCCTAAAAGAAGTAGAGATGGGCCTGAATTGGAATCCAGATCCAAAAAACTTTCCCAGCTTGGGCTCATCTCTTGGAGTCAAATTAGAACTCTGGATCCAAAACCCCTCCAACTTTGGGGGAAATTCAAATTCAGGTCCAACTTCGCACCCAGGCCCATCTTTAAAATTGAGAGGTGAGGTAATAAGGTACTAAAATTTTATGACATCGTTCAGGTTGTCCTGCTTGAAGAAATGTTAACCCCATCAGTGACCAAAATGAACTATTTCCTTTCCTCCCTGCCCTGCCCCAAAAGTCCAGGGGAGGTAGCCATCTTATGCAAGCTGGAAGCTTTAATATTGTTCCTGTACCCCAGGTGAGAAAGGCCAGGATAAAGTCTGAGCAACTGTGATCTAAAGAATGCAGAGTCCATTGCAAGTACTGCAGACTGTCAGAAACGAACTTACAGGTGGTGTGGGGGAGGTATAAAATCATTAACATTTTGGGAGCAGTAGCTTTACTGTAATGCAAGAAAGTGAGCCTGAAATTGCTTTTGGAATCTAATACGTTTTTGCATATGACCCTTGCCTGTTTTTCAGTAGTCAGTGTGAGTCAGTTACATGACTCTGAATTCAGAACTATTGTTGTTACGCTGCCTGAGACAAATAAGGCAGGATTCTACAATACAATAAGAATATAACTTGATATAATATTACCTTTCATTTACAATAATGAATTAAAAGCTGGTAGTACAGTGACTCTGTAGGCAAGTACAGCAGGCTTTATGCTCTCAGCTAGAGCTCCCATTAGAACCTGGTTTAATGAGGAAAGAAACATAGTCCTTCACCCACGAAAGCTTATGCTCCAATACATCTGTTAGTCTTAAAAGTGCCACAGGACTCTCTGTTGCATAGTCCAGGATGTTGACGTTTATTTCTCTGCTCATCTCAAAAAAGGCTACAAGCCTGACTTCCACCTGCACAGCCAACAGAGACGGGCAGAAGGAATCTCATCGTTAAATACCAGCCCAGGGTTGGCACCTTTTACAGCATAGTGCCTTGGTATTGCACAACATGGCATATGAGCTCAAGCACCAGTCTGGAACAAACATGACCTTGTGATTTCCTGGTCTACAGGCTACCGCAGTGCAAATTGATCCAAATATACCTGCTCTAGAGATACAATGTTGCATTCGTTTGTATGATAATTGCTGCCCAAGAAAAGTACTGTAAGAATGGCTGGTTCATCCTGTGTTTCTAGAGATATGATATAGTGAGAGCTGAGGAGATGACAAGCTCAGATGGGATCCGCTGTGGCCTTAAAAATGGGACATCCTTGCTGGGGGAAAATTTCTAGTAAACTAACTCTAAGACATACAATAAATGTACTTACTCCTACCTTTTGGATCAGTGACTATCAGCATTTGCTGGCAAAAACCCAAAGCAAAACTCAGCCAGAACCACGGAGCTACTTATGGTTTTGACTGAAAACTGTGCAAAAAATGCAGAGTTTCTCACAATTTGAGGTTGAAACTATAAATCCCTCCCCAGCACCCAGGGGGAAGGCTGTTCACGGGGAAGTCAGCCCACTGTCACCTGAAAATTAGCCTTGGTTTGCCCAAAAGCTTTGTGAAGCATTCGGGAAACCTGGGCTGAGATTTGGGTTTGTAATGCTATAAAAGGCTGGAAAAAGGATTCACATAGTTCTATGTAGAAGCCACAGCTTCTGTCAAATATAGTTACAGCTCCCTGTGGGTTTAGATCTAGGCCATCTTAAAATGAAGGCAGATTCTATTATATTTAAATACGCACTCCACTACTAGCTTGCATGGTGAAGGTGCAGCTACTAAACCAGGTCAGTGACTAATTGAGGGTGTTTCATACTAACCCCCCAAAACATGGCAAATCTGACACTACTAAAATGATTCCTAACCTGCAGCCTGACACGCCTCGTGTTGGGGCTCCATGCAGGTAGACAGTCAGCACTGGGACATGAGGCTGGTGATTAGTTGAGGGTGACCTTTGTCACATGCTGCGTTTGAAGACCATGGAGAGATCTGTATGATTGTAATGAATATTGGGTGTGCCTCTTGTTTGGTTAGTGTGTTGCTTGCTAAAGGATAATTAGGGTAAGTCAGTCTTCTGTAGTTTTGCACATCTGCAGGGACCAAGGTCAGTGACTTCTGATAACCAGTCACTGGTACATAACAAACAATACAGGCGTCAATACTGAAGTTTTACCTCCACTCTGCTCAACAGGCTGGCTGGGGTGGTGGGAGGAGAATCAAAGCAGGGAAAATGAAACATCAAACTTTGGAGGGGTTAAAAACCTCAGTCCTGATGTTGAGAGGAGACAGAGGAGGTAGTGACTACAGGGGAGCAGACTGACTCTTCACACCCAGAGACTGAAGTGTCTGGGATAAGTTAGACCTACCTATAGCTTAGGTAAAACAAGATGCATATTGGCTTGTTTATTGTTTTAGCCCTTTTCCCTGAATGCTATGTTCCTGGCGATTGGGGGAGGTCCTGGACGATTGGAAAAAGGCAAATATAGTGCCCATCTTTAAAAAAGGGAAGGAGAACCCAGGAAACTACAGACTGGTCAGCCTCACCTCAGTCCCTGGAAAAATCATGGAGCAGGTCCTCAAGGAAACCATTTTGAAGCACCTGGAGGAGAGGAAGGTGATCAGGAACAGTCAACATGGATTCACCCAGGGCAAGTCATGCCTGACCAACCTGATTGCCTTCTATGATGAGATAACTGGCTCTGTGGATATGGGGAAAGCAGTGGATGTGATATATCTGGACTTTAGCAAAGCTTTTGATATGATCTCCCACAGTATTCTTGCCAGCAAGTTAAAAAAGTATGGATTGGATGAATGGACTATAAGGTGGATAGAAAGCTGGCTAGATTGTCAGGCTCAATGGGTAGTGATCAATGGCTCCATTTCTAGTTGGCAGCCAGTATCAAGTGGAGTGTCCCAGGGGTCGGTCCTGGGGCCAGTTTTATTCAACATCTTTATTAATCTGGATGATGGGATGGATTGCACCTTCAGGAAGTTTGTGGATGACACTAAGTTTGGGGAGAGAGATAGATATGCTGGCGGGTAGGGATAGGGTCCAGAGTGACCTAGACAAATTGGAGGATTGGGCCAAAAGAAATCTGATGAGGTTCAACAAGGACAAGTGCAGAGTCCTGCACTTATGACAAAAGAATCCCATGCACCGCTACAGGCTGGGGACCAACTGGCTAAGTGGCAGTTCTGCAGAAAAGGACCTGGGGATTACAGTGGATGAGAAGCTGGATATGAGTCAGCAATGTGCCCTTGTTGCCAAGAAGGCTAATGGCATATTGGGCTGCCTTAGTGGGAGCATTACCAGCAGATCGAGGGAAGTGATTATTCCCCTCTATTCGGCACTGGTGAGACCACATCTGGAGTATTGCATCCAGTTTTGGGCCCCCCACTACAGAAAGGATGTGGACAAATTGGAGAAAGTCCAGTGGAGGGCAACAAAAATGATCAGGGGGCTGGGGCACATGAGTTATGAGGAGAGGCTGAGGGAACTGGACTTGTTTAGTTTGCAGAAGAGGGGGGATTTGATAGCAGCCATCAACTACCTGAAGGGGGGTTCCAAAGAGGATGGAGCTCGGCTGTTCTCAGTGGTGGCAGATGACAGAACAAGGAGTAATGGTCTCAAGTTGCAGTGGGGGAGGTCTAGGTTGGATATTAGGAAACACTATTTCACTAGGAGGGTGGTGAAGCACTGGAATGGGTTACCTAGGGAGGTGGTGGAATCTCCATCCTTAGAGGTTTTTAAGGCCCGGCTTGACAAAGCCCTGGCTGGGATGATTTAGTTGGTGCTGGTCCTGCTTTGAGCAAGGGGTTGGACTAGATGACCTCCTGAGGTCCCTTCCAACCCTATCTTCTATGATTCTATTGATGTAAATGAACAGTACTTTGTTTTGGAGAAGCTGTTCTGAGTCACTATATTCCCTACTGGTTACAGGTCCTGAAAGGAATCTGTGCAGGTATCTGAACACAGTTGGACCTATGGAATGATCATGGTTGTTATACAAGGGTGCTGTAGCATGGAAATCCAGTGTAAAAGGGAGGGTAAATCAAACAATTCCTCCTGAGAGAAGTGAAGATGCAGGGCCTGCCACTTGGAAGGGGGCCCATGGAGAGGCAGAGGTTAAAAGGTATAGCTAGTCCTGAACTGACACTCTATCTGCAGTCCATCCTAAGATCTGCACTATATGCAGGTGTACTCCACTCTTACCTTACTTCATAAACATTTAGGAAGGAAGCTCATCTCCCTCCTTGCTCTCTGCAGGTCTTTCAGCCCAGGGCTCTTGCCTGGCTCAAACAATCCTACAGCCCTTGGAGAATCTCCCCCATCCCAGCTTCTTCTCTGACCCCAAGACCCTCAGACTCAGCAGCCAATTCCTTTTATACCAGGAGCCACCTCTGGGCTTTACTCATTTGATCTTAATCTCATGACCGTACCCAGACATATGATGCCTCTAATCAGTGGCTAACCTGGGCTGTCTCAGCCCTATGCTGCAGGGGAAAAACAGACACAGAGGGAGCTGTGACCCAAACTCCCTCAAGGGGCCAGCTCATGCTGACTGTACAAACACATCTGGGCGGGGAGCATGTCCTTAGAGCTTACAATATAATTTAAGACAAGACACAACAAGTGAGAGGAACAATAGGAGGGAAGGAAGATGAGAGCAGGAAAGTAACAACTGTGATTCTCAAAGGAGTTATACTGAAATTCAGTGGGAGTGGGTGCTTAACTCCCTTTGCCTCCTTAGAAAATCCCATAAGATCACATAGTTGCATAGGTTAGTTATTGCACAAACTGCTAGTTCAAAATCGTTTAAGAGTGGTGGTTTTAAAGATACACAATCCCCACTGGCTTCCCAATTAGCTATTATGAGCTATTGATTTCCTGTAGGAATCACAGTACAAGTGGGTCTCAAGCAGGGGTTTGAAGAATGAAAGGGCAGTGGCTTTGCGAATTAGGTCGGGAAGGGCATGCCACACGTAAGAGGTGTGGAGGAAAGCCAAACCCACTTATGGAGAAGTGGACAAACAGGCAGTCGAGACAATGCCTGTGGTGGAACAGAGAAGGTGACTCAGTAAGTTCTGCTTCTAAGTGCAGTACAATGTTTGTCTGCTAACAACCGCTGCTAGCACGGCCTGGTGGAGAGGTTGAAGTTATTTGACTTGTGTTTATTTTTATTTCTTCAACTGTGTTGCTTGATATAATTTAATGCTTAAATAATCCCAAGTAGTCTTTGAAGTTAACACCTCATTAAAACAAGCAGAATTCATGCTGCTGCCTCTCTTTGTCTGGTTAGAGACAGGTGTGTTCTGAAAAGGCTGGTTTAATAGGGTCAGACAATATATATGGGGGAAACTATCATAACTGACAGGCCTAAGTCTAGCCAAAGCTCTCAGCTTGGGCCCATCTCTCTAACTTAGATCCAGACAAAAATCTTGAATCCTGTGAGTCGGATCATCTGTCCAATATGAGGGGTGCAGATGGTTCCCTACATGCAGATCCCCTTTCCTCTGTGAGCAGGGGTCAGACAACACTGTGGAACCTTCTCCTGCTCCCCTCCAACCCTGCAGAATCCCCTCTGTGGCTGGAGATGGGGAGGCCAAGGACACGGGTGGGAGCTCCCCACAAGCCCAGTGGTGAAGCGGTCAGTGTTGACGTGTCTGGGACTGCACTAACTCTTCCCTGGGCCTCTTCCCATGGGAGAAAACCCCAAAGGGCAGCAATAGCTGGGGGAAAATCAGCCATTCCGATGGAAGAGCTGGTGCAGAGAGAGGCCCTAGGCATCTGGGTGAAGGGGCCAACCCCTTCTGGAGTTCCCCCAGGATCCATAGAGTTTGTGGGAGAAACTGCTGCCCATTCCATAGGAGGGAACAATCCCAACCTTGGAGGGAACAACCTGAAGGCCCCTTCACTCCCCCTCACCCGCAAAGTATCCCTGCCAGGTTTTCTGACACCTCTCCCTTGCTGACACCCCACTGAAGTGGTGTCAATGGTTTGGGATGACCAGGGCCATTGTTCTTAAAGTGAAGCATCGGTTTGTAGTAACCAGAACAAGGCCATAGAATGACACTGAAGCTGTCTATTGGGGACTTTTCTGGGCATACTTTGCACTGGACCTGTCTCACCTTTGTTTTTATATATCTAGAATTGAGCGATCTTATAGTCTTGAGCCTGTGGGCACTTCTGAACCAGGACAAGAGTGTTCGGAAGCTAGATGGAAAGTTGAACTTTGTGTGTGTGTTTTTTAAATCCCTCTTGAATTAGGCGATTCCAAAAAACCTCAGTGTAAGTGATGCTTCAGGGTAGACATGCATTATCCACTAATGCTAGCTTGCTGCTGCCAGAAACAATGTCTTTTAAAGGCAATCTTTCTAGGCGTGATGTGATAATACAGTGGCCCTCCAATCCAAATCTCCATATTGATCGGTAAGTGAGAGTTTTGCTGAAATATCATTACTAGAATTCAACTCAGCTTTCTGGGGTATCATTAATACAAAGTGGGTATTTTATAACCCTCTCCAATGACCATAAGTGCCGACTCTGTGAATGCTCCGGGACTGGAGCACCCATTGAAAACAATAGTGGGTGCCCAACACCCACCAGCCACCCACCAATCAGTTGTTCGGTGGCTCCTACTGATAAGCTGTTCAGCACTGGGGGAGGGTGCAGAGGGGGGGCGGGAAGAGGCGGAGCAAAGGCGAGGCACGCTCTGGGAGTGGGTGGAGCAGAGGCAGGAAGAGGTGAAGTGAAGGTGGGGCTTTGGGGGAAAGGGTGGGGCCTCGGGGCAGAGAGTGGGTGGAGCACCCACCTAGAAAAATGAAAGTTGGCACCTGTGCCACATGCCTGTGACTGTCCTCATGTGGGTATTAAATGATAAAACTAAAATATTGAAGAAAAATACAGCAGAGCGCTTCTTTAAAGCTATATATATCTGCTCCAAGAACCAGAACCCAAAAGAATATTTTTAGTGTCAAAAGAAGTGGCACAATATCTCTTTCCTTCTCTGCAGGATAGTAAATGTCAGTATTATGAATACATCCAGTGCACAATGTTAAATAAAAGGTATTACATATCTCTGTGTGTGGGATTCATTCTTGACTCACATGGCAACTTAATTTATACTATCTTTGTTATGTGTGCAACATAATAGACCAGCTGCCTCAATGTCAGCAACTAGAAAACTAAGCTGCTGTGGTTATGGAAGCCAATATTGCTGTGACACTTGCTATTACTTAGTCTTGTGCAAAGGTATTTCCTACTGTGAGAAAGAAATGGATGACCTCTGTGCACTGTTTATTTTTTATTTAGCTTACAAGAAACATACAACAAGAAATTACTGTGCAGCAAAGCACTCATGGGAGGGCTCATCTTTGCTTCCTATTCAGGGGTAGATTCTCAAGGTGGGGGAACAGCAGTACCTCTCATCTCCTTTCGGGAGGTATAATTAGTATATTGTGCACTAGTGCAGGATCACTAATATTTGTAAAGTGCTTGACAATCCTCAGAGGGGGGATTTAAATATTAGTATTATCTGAACATTGCAGGTAGCTCTGATCCCTAGAGCAGGGCAAACTGAAATCCCAGATTACTCCACCACCAAACTTTGCAACTCGGGTCCATCTCCATTAAGGATGACATTTCAGAGTTTGTAAGAGCAGCAAATTTATACAGCATTCTGAGCCTGGACCTGAGGCTCTGATTATCTCTTTGAGTTCAATAGTGGATTTCTTAAGCTTCATTTCAAAGATGACAACAAAGTTTGTTCCCCAAACACATGAGCTGGCCACTGTTTCATAAGAGATTCTAGATCTCCTAATGTAGCATCGTAAACTAAATCCATCACTTTCGCATTCACAATATGAAATTGTTCTCAATATCTTCCCAACCTTTAAACCCAGAGTGCCATCCTTACTCACATTGACTAGTATGCTAATCTGCAGATAATCCTATGGAAATCAATGGGACTACTTGTGAAGTAAAGTACTGATCATTGTAAGGGTGGTGCTATAGATATAGTTAAGGAAAATTAAGGAATTAGATACACTATCAAAGAACTATGTTGCTATATTCTCAGGGGCTTTCTCATGAGCCTCTGTCTTAGGGCTTGTCTACACTTACCGGGTGATCAATGCATCGGCGGCTGATTTAGCAAGTCTAATGAAGACCGCAGATCGCTCTCCCGTCAACTCCTGTACGCCACCTGAATGAGAAGCGCAAGGGGAGTTGATTGGAGAGTGTCTCCTGTTGACATAGCGTAGTGTGGACCCCGCGGTAAGGAGACCTAAGTACATAGACTTCAGCTACGTGAATAATGTAGCTGAAGTTGCGTAACTTAGATCAATCTCCCCCGTAGTGTAGATAAGGCCTCAGGTAATGTTGACCAGACATTTATCAGTTAAAGATCCCTCTGACGGACACCTACGAAATGTCCAGTAAGTACTGGGTACTTTAGCATTTACACCACATATACACTCAGAATTTCCCCCTTCCACTAGGTACCTAATTATATGAGTTCTTTCTACTAGAAATCTGGCATGGGGAATGTCTTGCTCAGACCAAAACTGTCAGAGAACTCTGAACCTAGGGGTCACATGGAGGCCCGTAGCCTCTATGGTCCAGCCCCCTCCTCCAGACTTATCTGTGGTTGATGAAGTTACCTCCATTTTCCTCTGGAAGTTTATGCCAAACAGGAAATCTTTCTCCTACATTTCATTCAGCTGGTTACACCCATTGGTGTGATTGGCACAGATAGGAATGCTAAGGACTTAGCTTTTGTGTCATGCACATGGGAATAGCAGGGCTAAATTCAACAAGAGAACACATTCATCTTGCTATAGGAGCTACATGCACCCTGACTTACGGGCTTGTATATATGTGAACCACTATCCTCTATTGGATGCACTATAGTAGATCTGTTTATGTATAGCAGTTCCTTGTATTGGCTGAACTACTATAATTCCTTTATCTCCAAAGTAAAGATAAAGTCTTGAGTTCTATTCCTGATGCTGCACATATGCACTTAGACACCGCATGACGGTCAGCTATATATAAAGAGAGAGATGCACATACTGGTGCTGCTACACACACTCATCTACCACCAAGTTTTTCAGGAACACACACCTTACCCTACAAGTAAGAAGAACCAGAGCGGGACACAAATATGGAGGAAGGTCTTGATTTACCAATTGCAAAAATACATTGTATTCAGCCATATTGAGTAACCACAGAACTAAGTACTTTCCTATTCTGGTATATACTATGAAAATGCCTTTAGTATCTTTAGCACAACCTTACCTCTCTCTTCTGCTCAGGGATATTAAACAAACAGATCCTAACAACAATATTCCAAAATATATCGGTAGGCCAGAACCCCTTCTAGGACTAACACTTTCATTTAGATAATGTTGTGAATTATGTTTTGACAAAAATTGAATAAAAGGGCTGAATGAAACATGACAAATTAAGGACATTTTTATTGGCAAAAAGTCACAGTGTGTAATATTTATGAATATTCATAATCCATTTGCCAAGTTCTATAAATTGGGCAAATAAGTGAAAATATATTCTTTTAATTTTTTTTAAAAGTCACAAAATTAATTGAACAAGTTATTCAGGACCCTATTTTCTCTCCTGCCACTATGAATAATCCCACTGAAATTAAGGAGGCTACTTGTGGAGTAAAAAACTACTCACCATGAGTAACAGTGGCAGAATTGAGCTGTCAATGGTATTTAACCTATTCTAAATACAGATAATGTTCACACATATTTTTGTGTTCACACATTGAAAGACAGATTTTACTCAATCCTTTAGCTTTCTAAAATGCTCATAAAGGTGTCATTTCAAATCGTGCCAACAGATAAGCTGCTTATTATGGAAAGTGCAAAACTTATCCTTACAGGTGAGAAATAACATATGTACAAAAAGTGAAACACTTCCAAACTTTAAATAATGAATCTGATATACAACAATGATGTAAAACCTCTACCAGAATATTAAACTGCTAAAGGTTTAGCATCTTACAATGTCACAATGATAAACTGACATTTGAAAACCCAATGTAAGAAAGATAATATGAAAACATGCCTCAGGAATGTCCCTTGTATTTTGAGAGCACTCTTGTTCTGTAGCCATCTGCTGTGCAGATCTGATGCTTTCAGTGGTGTCCATTATGAGACATGGATTTAAGGCATTTAACATAACCACAGTCCAACAGTCAGGAAGATATTTATCCCCTTAGGAAAGATATCATCATGAGAACATCTGGATGCAAAAGCAAAGCTAGTCCTTGTTGCCTGATTCAGTAAGTGATGTCAAGCCTTTTTTACTTCAGGAGGACTCTACACTTTTGATCCGTAGATATGTCAATAGAGATCAGATAGCAAGAGGGGTATGTCTGGGTCATATGAACTGTATCTGATGAGAGGGAAAAACTGGGCATCCCAGATGGCCTAATGGTAGTTTTCAGAATTGCTGTGAAGGAAATCTTTCTTTTGTGTCTAAGTCCTGGTTTCTTGCTGCCTGGGCTAGTAGAGACCAGGTATGCAGACAGTATGTTCAGACCCTCAATGGAAAGGAGAGGTTTACAGTAACCCAAGTATACTGACCATTTCGTCTTTGGTATTCAAAGAATAAGATGTTTTCTTTATTGCCCCTAATACTAGGGGAGGAATAAACTAAAATCATGCCATCACTAGCATTATCACAGCCAAGCTATTTGGAGCACCCAGTAAACCAGCATCACCATGGCATAAGTGTCATGTAAAAACCATGTGGTAAACTGGCCTTAGATTATATAGCGATGGTGAGGAAACCTTAAGAGGTTCAGAGTCTGATCTGAACGTTTACCCAAACTATTTCAGCCTCCAGAGGCCTTGGCCCTCACATACCCATCTCTTCCTTAAATTGGACCTGCACCGGATTCCTTACAACCTGCATCAGCGCCTAGCTTTTCTTTCAGGAAGACACAACAATACTGTGTATTATGGGAACAACACAAATTTAAGGATAAGGCCATTAAAGAGCTTGTCATTTCCTGTCCCATATTTTGTACAGCTCTAGTAATATTATGTGCTATGCGGATACATGGCAGACAACATGAGATTGTGTGCATTACTGCACCCCAATGATCACCCTCCAGAACAGAGACCTGTTTCATGTGATTGCAGTGCAGTAACAGGAGAGACCTGACAAAGTTAGGACTCAAATGGCCTATTCACCCTCATCACCATCACCTTGATAGCACTGGTCACCTGTATAAATACCACCTTAACAAAAGCCATTCAGCCACAGAGCACCTTAAACACCCTTGTGTTCATCTATATAGGAATGCACTCATCACTGGTATGTTCCCTCACAGCTGTATGTGGTGGAGTAGGCGCTTCTCATCTAGCACCCCTCTCTAGACAGCGTCTCTGGCCATGCGGTACTCTGCCTTTCCTCATGGCTCAATCCTCTGACCAGGTCACTTAGGCTCAACCCTTTCCAGGGAAACAGAATCCAATAACTTCACTTACTGCAGAACACTATTTCCTTTCCTATGCTGTGTTTCCATAGCCTCTTGAAACTCCTGCAAATTTAGTTGCAGGGCTAAATACAATTCTTTTACATGTCGAGCTCTTTAGGTGATTAGATAATAAGGGTTCAAATGTGAATTCTTTTTTGAGAGGCCTAATTATTTGCAGTCTACTCTGTTACTATTCCCCATCAGAAATGAAGCCTTCTACCTTTAAATCTCGGTGATTAGCATAGTGAATAACGAGCTTTAACTTTAATGGTAGTACTGAGGATGAAATAGTTCTCTGAGGAGCCTTTTCTCTATTTGACTTTTATTCACAAATTATGTATAAATCCAAATCCCTTCACTGCCCTAAGCTTGTCAGAGTTCATTTCTGTAAGGCTTTTATTAATCTTTGGGAACTGGCAATAGAAGCATTTGTCAAATGGCACTTACCAGAGAAATCGGTTCTGTGCTGGGAACATAGTAATTTCTTTCTAACCTACTCATGTCCAAGGAGTGAAAGGAACATCTAAACATGGTTATGCTAATAAAGATGTTAAAATCAGTGTCTGTTTCTGTTACATAGCCCTTGTGCAAGCTACTGTCCAGTCCAACTGTCTCTTTTCTATTACTTTAATGATGATTGTTTTAGAAGTATAAAAGACATGCCTGAGATAACATGATCTGAGAACTGCAGACTAGGATGTATCCAGTTTTAAGTAATTTTCCAGCCTCTAGAAGTGTCATCCTTAGCATCAGTGTGTGTGTGTGTGTGTGTGTGATATATATACACACACACACACACACACACACACACACACACACACACACATATATATTTGATTAATTTTTTGAGTTAATCGTGTGAGTTAATTGCGATTAATTGACAGCCTCTATATATATATATGGGCTGTCAATTAATCACAGTTAACTCACACAATTAACTCAAAAAAATTAATCGCGATTAATCGCACTTATAAAAATAGAATACCAATTGAAATTTATTAACTATTTTTGGATTTTTTCCACATTTTCAATATTGATTTCAATTACAACGCAGAATACAAAGTGCACAGGGCTCACTTTATATTATTTTTATTACAAATATATGTACTTTAAAAATGATAAACAAAAGAAATAGTATTTTTCAATTTGCCTCATTCAAATACTGAAGTGCAATCTCTTTATCGTGAAAGTGTAACTTACAAATGCAGATTTTTTTTGGTTACATAACTGCACTCAAAAACAAAACAGTGTAAAACTTTAGAACCTACAAGTCCACTCAGTCCTACTTCTTGTTCTGCCAATCGCTAAGAAAAACAAGGTTGTTTACATTGACAGGAGATACTGCTGCCTGCTTCTTATTTACAATGACACCTGAAAGTGAGGACAGGCGTTCGCATGGCACTTTTGTAGCCGGCGTGGCAAGGTATTTATATGTCAGATATGCTAAATATTCGTGTGATCCTTCATTCACATGTATAGACTTTCACATTCACATGAATAGACTTTATTCAGTTTATTAATTACTCTGGTTTCCAACCAAGCTGCTGAGTTAACACATCATCCTTTCCCTTTACACTCAGTATAGCAATGCAATGCCCAGAAGAAAACTGAAGCATGCATAGGAATCAAAACTATTATCAGAGTCCACACATTAGTCTCTCACACAATGTGTTTTAAAACACCTCTTTTTGGGGTGTCTGATGATTTTTGAACAATTGGTCTCTTTCTGATTACATTCCCTCTAATATAATGATATTCCTTAAATGCAGTGACAGAAGTCTTCAAGTGTCAGAATTCCAGCATCTTATAACCTGCCCTGCTCAGGCAATGGTTAAGTTTCCTTTGCTGATTTCCAATAAGAAAGGACTTTTCCAAGCAAAAAGCCCAATTCACTGCAGGCCATTCTATTATATGGGCTCCACTGATTTATATGACCTGAAGCAAACTATGCTTAATGGGGTTGAGGGGAGGGATGATGCTCAGTGCGTAGTGGGGGAGACTGTAGGTCAGCAAAGCAGATCAGTTTTGAGCAGGGATAATGAACGTCCTATAGGAGGCAGCTGAGAAGGGAGGTGGAGGAGCAGAACTCCAGTGAATCCTTAGATGTGGAGGGGGAGAAAAGGGAGGAGGAAGTATCTGTAGGGAGAGGTGGGGAGGAGGAGGAGAGTTCACTGCTGGATCAGCCACAAAAGGGGTAGAGCTTGGTGGGTACCGGGGGAGAGTTCTTCTGGTAGAGCCCTAGCAATAGCATCAGATGGCTGGTGGGGTGGAAGGGGCTCTCTCTCCTCAGTTGCCCTCTGGGATGCTCTCTCCGCACCTTTCCCTGTCTGATATTCCACTGACGGTGCTCTCCCTTTCTCGCCAGTGTCAGGCAACTCCATCTTCTGCTCTGGATTAGGGGCAGCTCCCAGAGTCCCCTATCATACAGAGGAACTTTGAAGGGGGCCAGAGGTGTGGTGGGGTATTGGGAGTCCCTAGTTCTGGTGTCTCTGGGTCTGGGTCTGGTTCTCTGGGTCTGGGAGACCCTGACTGTTTCTCCTCTCCTCTTCTTCCAGGACCTGCTCCCTTACCTATAGAGTTGGGCAACAAATTTTCCCCTCTGGCCAACTGGGTAAAGGGGATGGAGGCCCAGGAGTCAGCCAGGGAAGCAGGGGCATATAGTAATATTGTTGCAGCAATAGACGCTTTGGAGTCAGTGGTGGCTGATGGGGCAGGCACAGGAAATGTGGAGGTATTGGTGGGTCAGCATGAGGGGAATGGAAAAGCGAATGAAAAGACGGGGGATAGTAGGAGGAAGGGACTGGGGGAGTTGATGGGAACATCTGGTTTGGGCATTGCAGATCGGTCATGTCCATCAGCAGATTCACACTGGTAGCCTCTTATTCCCCCACTGTATCACTGCTACAGCCTTCCCCCTTGTGCCTGGGTTTTCCACAAGCCATGGGGATGGGGTAACAAACAGTTGAGAAGTGCTAATAAAAAAAAGCACAGAGTAAGCAGGGGGCGATTGGAGAGAATGGAAGGAGGGAGATTTGAGACACTGAAGATGGGGGATGGATAAATGTCCAATTCTAGGGGGAGGCCTATCAAACATCCGTTGAGCACTCCTGATGGCATCTTCCGAGGTGCGGGAGGATCCCATGACCTGTGGGGGCATAACGGGCAGGGATGGTCAGGGGAGCCAACCCCTCTGATGGCAAGGACATTGAATGTGAATAGCATTAGAGCACCAAGGAAACAGGTTTGGAAAATGGCAGAGTTACAAGACTTGCAGCCCTTGGACATGTTAATGATTCAGGAAACCAGCTTACACTCTGAAATAGATTGTGAAAAGGCTCGATCTAGCTGGAGAAAGGGGTGGTCTGTATGGTCAGTGGCTGAAAGTGAAATAGATGATATGGGTTAATTATTCTACACCTTCAAAATCCCTCAGCCACAGATTTGGGAGGTAGTGCCTGCAGAGCGATGGTGATGGACTTTGAGAATATGGCTGGCATTACGTACAGGCTTATTAATGTGTACGGGCACCCTAGCTCGGGGATGGAAAGAGTTATTGTTGGAAGATGTTACGCCTTTTCTTTTCACTTTTCGGACTGTTATTTTTGGGGGCGACTTTAATTCTCACATTCAGATACAGGAGAGTATGTGCAGTGAGGCGGATCAGAAGAGGTATCAATGGTTCAGGGCAGCAGATGTTAAACAGTTACGTATGTCGGTGCAAAAAGCTAAACTGAAAGATGGCTTTTTTGGAAGAGGATTTGGAGGGCTCAGCCCAGGTGGAAAGGGTGGTGGGGAGTATATTTAGAGGGTCAAGGAGGACTAGAATTTATAGGCTGTACATACAGAAGGGAGTGAAGTGTGCAAGGTTTAGGACCGTTACATTGGAGGTTTCAGATCATGTATTGGTGCAGGTCACTTTGCATTTGGATACAGTCATTCGGTTTGGGAAGTGAATTTGGAAGTTGAATCTGAGGCTCTTGGAAGTAATGAATGGTAGTGACTGGGTGGAGCAGGAGGAAGAGGACTGAATTTTTGACTTCTTCCTTGCTCAGTTTAAGGATTCAGAGACAGTTACTGGGGTATTTCCCTCCTCGATGAGCTGGTGGGTAAATAGGCAGGAGGAAATGAAGCAGTTTTTCATGAGTCTTGCCAATGACAGGAGGATTCAGAAAATGGAGAGAGATCGGCTGTACCGCAGAGGTGAACTCTTTGGCACAGCAGAGTCAGGAAGGTTGGGGTAGGAGGCAATGGGTAGAGAAGGGAACGGCGGAGTTAAAAGAAGTGTTGCATTTGTATCATCAAGAGAGGCTGCAGAGTCTCAGAGCCGTCGCCCCCTCGCAGCTCCGGCCTTGACCACGCCCTCTTCCATGTCAGGAGGTGTGAGTGGAGGGGCAGGAGCATCCTTACTCAGAAGTCAGGGGTAAGAGTGATAATTGCAGGAATGGGGAGGAGAACATCAGGCACAGTTGCCAACTTTCACGCGGTAAATAAGCACCCCGACTTTCACAATAAGCCAAAAATCAAGCGAATCCCATTTCAAAACAAGGTCAAAACAAGCCAATCCCTAAGAATCCCAACACTCTATGTGACTAGATCCCCCCAGCGTGCAGTCTGGGACTGTGGTGGGCCCGCTGTGCACCCCGACTCTCCCTCCCCCTGGCCCCCACTTGCTCCTGCCTGCTGGGAGCCGATCAAAAAAAAAAAAAAAAAAAAAAGAAGCAACAAGCCAAACGACAAAAACTAACCAACAAGCAACTCACAAGCCAATTAAGCCAAAAACAAGCCCAATTTCTGCATTTTTTTCGCGGGTTTGGCATGTCTGATCAGGAGCCTTTGCGACAGGGTTAAAAATAATAGTGAAGGGAAAACAACTGCTGCTAGAGTAAGAGTGAAGACCAATTGGCACCAGATTTTCGCCTATAAAAATGAGGAGGAAGGCTAGGGACATGTTGGGGCTGAGAAATGCAGAAGGAAGATGCATCAGAGACCCTGAGGAGATGCTGGATGTGATCCAGGTTTATTATGCCAAGTTACGTGGGGAGAAGAGCAAGAACAGCAGACATCTGTCCAAAGGGATAGGAGAGCGCGGGTGGTATTCTTGATCTCCATGGTAGTCTCTAAAGTTATAGTAGAACAGGCAGAAGGTTTGTGCACCCCTGTGCAGTGTCAGGAAGCTTTGGAAGCAATTCAAGCTTTAAAGAAAAAGGTGTCCCCAGGCAGAGATGGGCTGACAAGTGAGTTGTACCAGCCTTGCCCAGTGGTTTTTCGCTTGGGTGTTGACAGCTGTGTTTAATCCGGCACTGGGTAGGAGGGAGTTGGAGAGATCATTTAATAAGGGCTTGTTGATCCTGCTGAGCAAAGGAGGCGACAGGTTGTGATTAGAAAATTGGAGACCTCTCACCCTGCTGAATACAGGTTATATGATTTTAGCAAAGGTGCTCTTGAAGCGGCATGGTAAGGTGGCTCCAATGCTGATCCATCCAGCGCAGGCCAGTGCAATCTAGCATAGGCTGCTAGCAGATTCGCTGTGTGATCTTCGGGAGGTGTTTGAGGCAGGGGCAGCAGGTGATTGGCAAGGGTATGTGCATTCCCTGGATCAAAACAAGGCCTTTGATCGAGTGCGACATGGGTATCTGTCGGGTTAGTACAGCACTATGGGATCCCAAGTACCTTCATCTCTGTGCAAGGGGTACAAAGCTACTCTCTGGATAATGGCTAGCTAAAGCAGGAGGCTATCCCGCTGAGGTTTGGAGTGAGGCAGGGCTGTCCTGTGAGCCAGCCATCATGTCCAGACCTGTTTGTCTCAGCTCAAGTGGAAATGAAAGATATTTTTAAGCCATGCGTTTTCTTGCCTGAGTAAATTCTGCTGGTAAACAATCTTAAGTGCCAGAGAAGTGATCAAAGAGCTGAGCTTACATCTCTGATTTCTGCAACATAAATCAGGATGAGATACACGATGAAACCATTTGTATTATGTGCGTATCCATGCTGTGTTGTGCTGTCTTGTTCAGTTTATTTATTTACCATGAGAAAAGACTACAAAAGCTTTAAAAGTACAGACAATTGTGCAAATTAGCTAGGAGAATCCATCCTTCACTTTCTGATGGAATTTGCAGTGAAGGAAGTTTCCAGCTCATGTATATCAAATGGGTAAATGACAGCATCTGCAAGCTGCATTAAGTAGTTACAGCAACACTCCTGCTGTGGTGGAGAAAGCATATATTATAAGGGACTTCTTGCTGTATTACACTGGCTCTCAGGAGCTGAATGAATTTTTATTGTGGAGATGTCTGATAGTTGGAAACACTCCATTCACTGGTGACAGGTTTTATATACCATCCACAATTCTCCTTCCTCTTCGCCTAAAATGACCATCAAACTTACTGGGATAAGTTATCTCGCTTTCAGGTGGGGCCACAAGATTATTCCAGCCCTAGGGCCTCACTCAAGTGGTGGTGAGGCAGGGAATCAAACTGATGGGCCCAGATCCACAAAGGGACGTAGGCATCGCAACACCTAAATTTTGGGCACCTAGAAAATCATTGGACCAACAATGGGATGCACAAAGCCTGACTTAGGCACTCAGGCTCCCTATACAATGAATGGGGATCGTTAGGTGCCTAAAAATGGGATCCACAAACAGCTAAACTAGCCAATGAAAGGGGTGTGTCCTGAACCCTATCCCTCTCACGGAATAGATGCCTAAGCCTGGGCTGCAGGAAGGCACCTCTGCTTGTGATCCACAATTAGGAACTCCTCTCCTGGAGTCAGGCAGTTTAGGTGTCTAAGGTGTTTCTTGCAAGAAATGCTAGTGGTGGTGCTGTCTCCTGTAAACCTTTCATCTAGTAATTAGGGTACGCCTTTGTATGTGAGAGACCCAGGTTCAATTCCTTCCTCTGCTTGCTGAGGAGAGAATTTGAACAGGATCTCTAACCACTGCACTAGGGGATATTTTAATGTAAACTCCCTCAACCTCGCCTTTTGAAGCTGGTCCACTTTGGCTAATACTTTCATTGCACCAGAGAGAGCAAGCATGATTCTAGAGTCTGGTGGTTAGAGCACTCATCTGGGAGGAAGGATTTGAACAGGGGTCTCCTATCTCCTAGTAGGCACAGAGAAGAATTGAACCTGGTCTCCCCCCTCCCAGGTGAATGCTCTAACCATGGGGCTAAAAGTTGTAAGGGAAGTGGCCTCTGGCCAGATTTTGAATGGGACCCGATCTAGTAGGCTTGCTCAGAGCACACCTACTGGATTGGATCCCATTGACAACATAAGCCAGGGAACGCCTATCTTTCCCTGCTTTGTGGATCACACTGGGGCTTAGGTGAGAGATAGGCGCCCGGTTGCCTAGTCTGAGATAGCAGTGTATTTAACAGAGGCAGAAACATAGGTACTTAGGGAGTTTTTACTCTGAAAATTTAGGCACCAAGTGAGTTTAGGCACCTACAGGGTTAGGCAGCAGCCAAACAGGGGTTTTATGGATCACAGTAGCAACTACATCTGAGGTGCTTAAATACCTTTGTGGATCTGGGCCAAGGTGCTCACTTTTTTCAGAGCTGTAAGAACAGGGAAGACTCCCAGCTTCCTGGGTAGCAGCAGTCTTGCTGAGACTGGTTTTGGCATATTCTCTGTCTTCAGATGAGCCAATGAGGGAAGAATTAGCATGGCCTTGCTGGGACATCAGGAAGGCACTACTCCACTCACCCCCAGTGACACTGCCACATATGGTTAGTGGGCTGGGTGACGTGTAACGCCACCCATGAAACTGAAGGGGAGATGGGTGGCTGGATAAATTGTACCCAGCTGCCTTATGTTTTGTATTTAAAACTGATGGATTTATTAAACAAATGAAATATCTGTAGTTAGTAAATTGAACTGGTTATTTCTGGTCACTATGTCCTTCACGATTTTGGAACTAATAGCGTGGGGTGGGTCCCCTAAAAGGATGTGAGTACATTTCAGTGGCTGTAAAGGCCAGCTGTACCACTGTACTGAATGGGACCCGATATGGTAGGCGATCTCTGAGCACACCTGCTGGCCAGGCCTCATGTGCAAGTTAGACGGAGGAGTGCCTGTATTCCCCTAGTCCAGGGATTGCTCTGGGGCTTAGGCAGGAGATAGATGTCTGGACACCTAGAGCAAGGCTGCACTGCTTATGTCAGAGGGAGAAACGTAGGCACCAAGAGAACTTTTACTGCAAAAATGTAGGTGTTGGGAAAGTGGCTCCTACAGTCACAGTGGGAGGTTGTAGATTGCAGTGGAGCCTAAAATTGGGACTTAGATGCCTAGTATCTTTGTGAAGCTGGGCCTCAGCCACTTTTAAAGGCAGGTTATTGTGGATTTGGCTTTATCCACACCATCTGCTGTCTTTCACTATTTGTGCAGCTGGTTTTACTGGCTGAGAATCAGAGATTCCCACCTTGCAATGCTGTCCTTCTTACTGGAGGCCATTTGCCTAGCAGGCTGAAAGCTAATTAGCTGACACCGCTCATCACTGCTGCTTTTCCTCCATCTTTGCTACAGGCAGACTTCTGACGGGCAACTCACATGTACTTTCACACTTGCTGTCCCCACCCATTAGTCTCTGCAGTGAACAGCTATGAGCTAAGTTCCTTTCAGTGGACCCTGGCTTTCTTAGCCACTTCCAGAAGATATTTAGGTCAATTGCAAGGTGCTTGTTTCTGGCACTTCCCAGTCCTTGTTAGATGCATAAAAGTGTGATTGCAGTTAGAGTATCAGCTTTGCAACCCTGACCAGACACCATCCTACAGCACTGCTGCCAGTATCTAGGCGTGTGACCTTTTTCATCAAAATCTTTCTTCTAAATTCAACTGGAAGTCCACTAGAATGTCAGAACTCATTTGTGATAAAGCACCTTTGCAGGGTGCCTGTGGACATCCTAGCTTATTTCTCACAGTGGTATGTGTGACGGGTTCCACACACCCCCGGGGGTGCCACCTGGAACTGGGGTACCACTGAGCCTTCCAACTCACCAGCCTGGGCTCCCACTCACATTGTGTTGCTGTGACAAGCTGCAGACCTGCTCCCAGTCCTACACTTCCACCAGCATTCACACAGGTAGGGATACACCCAGCTGCAGTTACATGCAGGCTGACCAGCCACTATATGAACCAACAATACAGAGGTTAAAGCCAAAATAATCACCAGCTTCCCAGCCTAGGACACCGGAGCTGTACCAACTTGCCCTGGTCAAAACCCCGACCAGTATGAATTTATTATCCAGTTCACCTCCCTGTCAATGTGGAGAGGAAATGCAACAGCCTTTGCCCCTTGAGCTAAGATTTCCAAGCACTTCATTCAAGCTTACTGGTTTAGATAAAGGAAAAACAAGTTTATTAACTACAAAAGATAGATTTTTAAGTGATTATAAGTGATAGCAACAGACCAAAGCCGATTATCTAGTAAATAAACAAAAATGCAAAGTAAGCTTAACATACTAGAAGGACAGGATTTGAATTAACAGTCTCTCACCCTGACTGATGATACAAACAGGCTTGCAGATTCTCAAGGTACAAGCTGCAAAGCAAGTGCAGCTTGGGATTTTCAGGTTTTCATACACAGGCTAGAAATCCCTTTAGCCTGGGTCCAGCATTTCCCTAGTTCAGTATTTTGTTCCTTAGGTGTTTCCAGAAGTTTTCTTGTGTGGGGAGTGAAGATCAAGTGATGAGGTCACTCCCTGCCTTTTATAGTTTTAGCATATGGCAGGAACCCCTTTGTTTCAAACACGGTTCCCAGACCAGTTTGTGGAAAAATACAGACATCCCAAAATGGAGTCCAGAGTCACATGGCCTGGTCACATGCACTTCCATACCTTGCTGAGTCATAGCAGCCATTGCTTACAGACTGTCTGGTGCATTCTCAGTTAGGCTTACTAGGTGGGAGATAAGCTTCTCCTAAGGCCTATTGTTTTTCCTAATGGTCCATTACCTTGAATTGGCCCTTCACAGCCAGCTGTCTAGACTGGAAGCATTTTGCCTAGTGGGTGTCGCCCAGGTGTAACTATATTTGAAATACAGATACATAGTCAATATTCATAACTTGAGATACAAAAATGATACATGCATACAAATAAGATAATCATATTAAGCAAATCATAACTTTTCCATTGACACCTTACATGACCTGTCTTGTACTAAATGCAGCATAATTATGCCATAAAATCATTTCATAATAATATCACTATGAAGAATATGGGGTGCAGTGTCGCAGTATGTACCCAGGTTAATAACAGAAAATGGGCTAAATATAGCCCAGGTTTACCTTGGCATAAACCTAGGTGCAAGGACCCCAGCAGCGGGTAAATCTGTCAGGGGAGGAAGTTGCACTTATACAAAGAGCCAAGCTCCCCTCTGCTGGGGAGAGGGTTGGGAGTCAGTCCATCTCAAAAGGTAGTCAGCAAAGGCTGTATGTGGCATGGCTGCATATCTCTTAGCAGTCTCTACCAACAGAGTCCCTGTGAAATCCCAGTCATAAACAGCTTAACCTCCATCCCTACCAGCTATCACAAGAGGGTGGTGGCAGGAATGCCACCTGCTGTCCCTTCCTGTGCCACAGAGAATCTCACTGACACAAGAGGTATAAATGACCCAGCTTCAGTGAGTCTGGTATAATATACAACAATCAGATAGCAAAAAAAAAAATAAATAAATAAAGGGGGGGGGGAGGGGTTCACATGTTTCAGACAATGCTTATTCACTTTTTGCCATATCACAATTTCCTCAAATGGGGGCATAGGAGTCAAGTAAGAAAAATACTCTAGGATCTGATTCCCCTTTATAACCATAAAAATGAACAGAGTTACTGTTATCCTGGGGCCCTGGCCCCAATCATTTACCTCAGTGATGTGTGCTGAGGCGCAAAACACCTTCATTCAAAACATTTTCCACCAAAACCTTTGCAATGGCACTTGGCCTGCAGCGATCATCCTGGTTAACTCTTGTTAAATTTGTTATTTTTCATAACTGTTTGCCTGCGTCCAATACAGGAATTACTATAGGTACTTGGAACAGTGAGATGTGGAACATTACACAATTAAAATAAATTAATGGAGATATCCTATCTCCTAGAACTGGAAGGGACCTTGAAAGGTCATTGAGTCCAGCCCCCTGCCTTCACTAGCAGGACCAAGTACTGATTTTTGCCCCAGATCCCTAAGTGGCCCTGTCAAGGCTGATTCCCCACTTTGAACTTTAGGGTTCAAATGTAGGGGCCTGCATAAAAACTTTTAAGCTTATCTACCAGCTTAGCTTTGGTCCGCTGCCACCATTACAAGAATTCCCTCCCTGGGAAGCCTTGAGAAACCTTTCACCAATTCCCTGGTGAACACAGATCCAAACCCCCTTGGATCTTAAAACAAGGAGAAGTTAACCATCCCCCCTCCTTCCTTCCACCCTCCTTTCACCAACTCCTGGTGAATACAGATCCAAACCCCCTTGGATCTTAAAACAAGGAGAAATCAATCTGGTTCTTAAAAAAGAAGGCTTTTAATTAAAGAAAAAGGTAAAAATCATCTCTGTAAAATCAGTATGGAGAATACTTTACAGGGTAATCAAACTTAAAGAGCTCAGAGGACCCCCCTCTGTCTTAGGTTCAAAGTACAGCAAACAAAGATACACACTCTGGTAAAAAGGTACATTTACAAGTTGAGAAAACAAAGTAAATCTAAGACGCCTTGCTGTCTTTTTACTTACTAGTTTGAAATAGGAGAGACTTGTTTAGAAAGATGGGGAGAACCTGGATTGATGTCTGGTCCCTCTCAGTCCCAAGAGCGAACCACCCCTTAAAACAAAGAGCACACACAAAAGCCTTTCCCCCCCCAAGATTTGAAAGTATCTTGTCTCCTTATTGGTCCTTGGGTCAGGTGTCAGCCAGGTTACCCGAGCTTCTTAACCCTTTACAGGTAAAAGGATTTGGAGTCTCTGTACACAGAGAGCTGTTACCCTTCCCTTTATAGTTATGACAGGCCCCCTCAAGGATTGAACTTACAACCCTGGGTTTAGCAGGCCAATGCGCAAACCACTGAGCTATCCCTCCCCCCATAATTATATGTGAGCGTCTTGGTGAGTGTTTTTTTCAGGGCCGTACCCACATACCATGAATAATAATTAGGGCTGTCGATTAATCGCACTTAACGCACACGATTAACTTAAAAAAATTAATCGTGATTAATCACAGTTTTAGTCGCATTGTTAAACAATAGAATACCAATTGAAATTTATTAAATATTTTTGGATGTTTTTCTACATTTTAAAATATATTGATTTCATTTACAATACAGAATAGATAGTGCACACTGCTCACTTTATATTATAATTTTTGATTACTAATATTTGCACTATAAAAATGATAAACAAAAGAAATAGTATTTTTCAATTCACCTCATACAAGTACTGTAATGCGAACTCTTTATCGTGAAAGTGCAATTTACAAATGTAGATTTTTTTTTGTTACATAACTGCACTCAAAAACAAAATAATGCAAAACTTTAGAGCCTACAAGTCCACTCAGTCCTACTTCTAGTTCAGCCAATGGCTAAGACAAACAAGTTTGTTTATGTTTACGGGAGATAATGCTACCCACTTCTTCTTTACAATGTCACCAGAAAGTGAGAACAGGAGTTTGCATGGGACTTTTGTAGCCCATATTGCAAGGTATTTACGTACCAGATATACTAAACATTTGTATGCCCCTTCATGCTTCGGCCACCATTCCAGAGGACATACTTCCACGCTGATGATGCTCATTAAAAAAATAATGTGCTAATTAAATTTGTGACTGAACTCCTTGGGGGAGAATTGTATGTCTCTGACTCTGTTTTAACCACATTCTGCCATATATTTCATGTTATAGTAGTCTCAGATGACTCAGCACATGTTCATTTTAAGAATGCTTTCACTGCAGATTTGACAAAACACAAACAAGGTACCAATGTGAGATTTCTAAAGATAGCTACAGCACTCGACCCAAGGTTGAAAGTGCCTTCCAAAATCTGAGCGGGATACGGTGTGGAGCATGCTTTCAGAAGTCTTTAAAGAGCAACACTCCAATGTGGAAACTACAGAACCCCAACCACCAAAAAAGAAAATTGACCTTTTGCTGGTGGCATCTGACTCAGATGATGAAAATGAACATGCGTCGGTCCGCACTGCTTTGGATTGTTATTGAGCAGAACCAGTCATCAGCATGGATCCTCTGGAATCGTTGTTGAAGCATGAAGGGACATATGAATCTTTAGCACATCTGGCATGTAAATATATTGCGATGTGGGCTACAACAGTGCCATGCGAACGCCTGTTCTCACTTTCAGGTGACATTGTGAACAAGAAGTGGGCAGCATTATCTCCTGCAGATGTAAACAAACTTGTGTGTCTGAGCGATTGGCTGAAGAAGAAATAGGACTGAGTGAACTTGTAGGCGCTAAAGTTTTACATTGTTTTATTTTTGAATGTAGTTATTTTTTCGTACATAATTCTACATTTGTAAATTCAACTTTTATTATGAAGAGATTGCTCTACAGTACTTGTATTAGGTGAATTGAAAAACACTATTTCTTTTTTTTTACTGTGAAAATATTTGTAATCAAAAATAAATATAAAGTGAGCGCTGTTCACTTTGTATTTTGTGTTATAATTGAAATCAATATATTTGAAAATGTAGAAAACATCCAAAAATATTTAAATAAATGGTATTCTATTATTGTTTAATAGTGTGATTAATCGCGATTAATTCTTTTAATTGCTTGACAGCCCTAATAATAATAATAGTTAAATAATCTTATTAAAATAAGTAAGCTCACCGCCAAGACACTGTGATTATACCTGCCTGTGATGTGGTATACAAAGCCCACATTGAACCCACAGAGGTTAAAGGGCAGTACTGGACCCAGGTAGCCCTGCCCCTCTCGGCCTGCCAAGCATGCTCTGACAGGAGAGTGGGTTAAAAGGAGTTTAGAAGCCCAGGCCAAGAGTGGTGGACAGGCTGCAGGTGAGAATGAGTCCTTCTCTGGGGAGCCAGAAAGAAGGTTGGGCCTGAGATGGGGCTACAGAGTGAGTAAGGCCCCCAGGCAGTGTCTTCTCCAGCCACCATCCCCTTTGAGAACCAGCAGGTCTTGCAGGGCCCTGCTCATTTGGACTTTTTGTTAAGCTATTGACTGTTTGCTCTATAGTGTCCATGCCCGGAATTGAAGGAGTACATAGGTAGGAAGTAGCCCAAAATAGTGGAACTAAACTTTCTGAGGGAGGCGCCTGTTGAAGGGCCGCCCAGAGGATTCAGGAGGCCTGGGGTCTTCGGCGGCAGGGGGCCCCCACTGCTGAAGACCCGGCACTTCGGCGGCGGGTCCCGGGGCGGAAGGACCCTCCGCTGCCGAACTGCCGCCGAAGACCCGGAGTGGAAGAAGCTCCGGGGGCCCGGGCCCTGCGAGAGTTTTCCAGGGCCCCCGGAGCGAGTGAAGGACCCGCTTCAGGGGCCCCGAAAAACTCTCGTGGGGGCCCCTGCAGAGCCCGGGGCAAATTGCCCCACTTGCTCCCACCTCTGGGCGGCCCTGGCCTGTTGGTGTTACTTCCCACAGAGTTCTGGGCTGGAACCTGGTGGAGAAGGGAGGGCAGGCCTGAGTCCTCCTGCCATGCTCCACTTCAAGGTAAAGACCCAGATGTGAGTGGAGGCCCAAATACTCCTAGCCTAGAGTCAAGAACCAGGCCCCTGACAGAAAGACAAAGGGCTAGAAGTCAGGTGTGCTAATTGCTAGGCCCTCCAAGCGCCCCATCGTGCTGCCTATGACAAAAAGTGCAGTTGGGCCACTTCTTGGGGCATCAGTTCTAACTACGAGGCTGGTCCCACTGAGGTTAAGACGGTGCTTTCACAATCCCTGTTTATTCTGTGCTGCCATTCTGACTATGTAACATCAGCTGCCCCTTTCCCAGGGAGTATCATCCCATGGCAGCTAGCCAGCTTCTGAGCAGAGCCTGAATGTTAATTTGTTGTGTTTGAGATCCATCACATACATGATCCTTTGGATGGGATCTGGTGATCACAGATCAGATTTAAAAGTCCAGCTAAACTGAAGATTTGATTCTGCAGCTTCACTCAAGTTGAACACTACTTATGCAAGTAATCTCAGGCTTAGTCCAGCAATTAACCCGTGGATCTTCTCACCTGAGAAAGTAGTTTATTATGCATAAGGATTGAAGGACTGAGGCCTAAATTAGATATTGAACTCTGACTGACAGTTGTTCAGTGTATTGTACAGTATGTTGGATGATGGTTTATTCATCTTTGATTAGAAGGAGGAAAAAGATTATCTTCTTCCAATAACCTAAAGCAATTTCTTGTATAAATTCTATTTAGGAAGCTGTTTGCATCATTAAAGGGCCTCAAGTCAACTGAAGTCTACAATAATGTCTGGGAGATTTTAGAAATAATTTCTTATCTCAGGTGGCTCTGCAGATTGGTACCTGTTAAATTAATTCTGCGTGTTGTGGGGTTCATAGATCAGGTTGTTTGGTTCCCCATGGAGGGAGTTCTGCAGCCCTCTAACACCCTACCCTGAGGGAACACAAGGAGGATGCCCCTTCAAACCAGACAGAGATATGCAGGGTTTTTAAATCTCCCCCCGGGTTTTCTGAGCTGCAGCTGGGAGAGCCTCCTTGAGCTGATGCAGTCAGGTGTACCTGAACCTAGTTGGGCTGGGACTGTTGATTAATAAGAGTCTGGACTACTCATGAGAGAAAAGTGATAGGATCTATTGATCAGAAGCCACTAGGAAAGCACTGGACAAGTCAGAGCCACCTTGTTTGGTGTTTCCCCTTCTGGAACATGAAAATATGTAATGTAGCCAGAAACTTTGCTGACTTCTGTTGTTCTGATTGAATAGAAAATCTGTAAATAAACCAGCCAGTTTTGAGTGGTTGTATGTCATTGCCATGGTTACTGGATGAGCTGTGCCTTAGATTCTTTTTTGTCCCTTTTTGGTGCACCTCCTTGGGACTGATTTTGCTACTTTCTCCTTCTCTGACTGGAACCGACTGAATTTTTGGGCTGCAGCCCCTCTGTTAACCTGGCAAGCCAGTTGGGTGTAGCACCTCTAAACCCTTTTACTCTACTCTGAGACAGCAGCTGATTAAAGTGACTCAAAAACAGTTTCTTCAAAACAAAGTGGCATTTATTTGCCAAAAGAACTCTGGTATCTAGGAAAATGGGTTAAAACAACAGAGTCCTATATGCATGAAAGGGGGTTTCACGGGTTGTCAGACTCCAAAAGCAGCTAATCATCAACAGGAGCCCTTACCTGGTGTCCTCCTGCTTTGGCTGCAGTGGGTTTCAATGGCCTGGGTTCTTAGCTACTAACTGGTGGTGCCTCCACCTGACTGTTTACAGGAGTCATGAACCCTGCTGTACCTCCCTATATGGTTTCAACTATCCCTGACCTGGTACTTACTCCTAATACTAGCCTGATACCTCATACATATAGTCTTCTGACACCTCTGTAATGGATGAACCAACAATCAATGTGTGATGCTGACCAGGTCATGCTGGAGTGTATTCAGGTCAATTTACTTGTGTAGATCAACGTAATTGTTACATGTATAAGTGTGTATTCAGATGTTTAAACTTCATGGAAACTAGTGGAATGTTACAGGCATTATTTTAGCTTATCTAGTCCTGTCATAATGTAATAGTAAACATTTACATGGTAAATTCCCTTGTAACTAAATTACCTGTCAAAGAAAACTTGTGAAATGCTAATGAAGGACTTAAGGACTTTAACAGAAAATGCTAATTTCAAAGCGAGTGGCCACTCCGTATATGTTTGGAAGTCAAAAGTCTAAGTGCATTCCTCATGCGTTGTCATCAAAGGAAAAGCCTATGTGGGTAAAGACACTGTCAGCTTGCTTTCTGTGTAAAGGAGCTATAAATATGGATTCAAGAAATGATCTATCATCTTTGGACTGTTTGGATTCTAACAGGGCAGAATAACTAAATGAGAAGATGGAGATCCCCTAACTTATTCTGGGTAGCCCTGAAGGACTTTTGGGAAACTGGCAGTTTATTACATCACTTCCACCATTTGGAGTTACAAACTGTGATTTACCTGTTATTATATTTACCTGCTTTAATCTCTCAATAACTTTCATTCTTTTTTCTTAGCTAGTAAACCTATAGTTAGTTTATTATAGAATTGGCTGCCTGTATTGTCTTTGGTGTAAGGTCTGGAGTACCAATTGATCTGGGGTGATTGGTCTCTTGGGATTGGGAGAAACCTGATGTGATGTAATTTTAGGTTTAAGTAACCTGTAATCACAATGTTCAGTTTGTCTGAGTGGCAAGATGAGGTTGGAGCGGCTAAGGGAACTGTCTATGATTCCATGGTAAGACTGGTATAGTGAGCCAGGTACAGGTCAATGGAGCAGCAGGACTGAACCCTGGGCCTCCCACCATGGTGCCCTAATTACCAGGCTACAGAGTCATTTGCACTTGTGCATGCTCTGTCTCACTGGCCCAATGGGCAGCACCATCAGCCAGGATGGTAGAACAAGCCAAGACATCCGGAACAGAATCAATAAAGCCAGGAACACCTTCAGGAGCTTAAATACAGTCTGGAAATCATCAAACTACAACACCAAACCCAAACTCAAGATTTATCAGAGATGTATACTTTCATTACTACTTTATAGTGCAGAATGCTGGGGAATGACAAAGTATGACATGTCCAAACTGTCTTTATTCCATACAACTGCCTTAGAAAAATCCTCCATATCTTTTGGCCCAGAACAATCTCAGACCAAGATCTATTGACACAGTGCAGCCAAGAGGATATGAGCACCATCATTGCCAGGAGGCGTTGGAGATGGATTGGCCATGTGCTTCGGATGGAAATTGATTCCATCACCAGAGTAGCAATAAGATGGACACCTGAAGGCAAGCAAAAACAAGGCCTCCCAAAAACAACATGGCGAAGAGCTGTGGAAGCTGAGCTGAAAAACCTGGGGCACAGCTGGGGAACCATTGGAAGACTTGCCAGAAACAGACAGGAGTGGAATAGCTTAGTCACTGCCCTAAATGCCTGAGGTGTAATGGGTACTGACTAACTAACTAACTAACTATCAGAATATCCCATAACTCAGTGATTTGAGCACTCTCCTGAGTGGTGGTAGATGTCTGTTCAAATCCTTTCTCTCACCTGGTCTCCCACATCCCAGGTGAGTGCTCCAATCACTGGGCTAAAGTTATAAGATGGGCACTACCACCCCACCACCGCCTCCTTCTCTGGTTACTTAGTGCGGAGTGAGGCACCTACTTGACTCCTTCTCAAAGGAAATGATTTAGGTGCCTAATCTGCCTGACTCCACTTCCTAGGTCACTAGCAGAGATAGGTGCCTCCTTGCAGCCCGACTTTGGCTTCAATCTCTGTGACACACTTCTCTCATCAGCATCTCCCATAGGCCATCTTAGGTGACTCCCTGCCTAGCATGCTGGGTTTGTGGATCCCATTCTAAGGTGCCTACAATTGCCAACTCTTGTGATTTTTTTTATTACAATATGAGTGATTGTTCGGGTGTTTTCTACCTATCTCATGAAAGGCGCCCACTCATGAATTTTCCCTTATTCAAAAGGACCACCATCTCCTATTGGGAGCCCAGATAGCAAGTCTGAAAAATTGGGACACTTTTTTGGGAGGGGTATAGTTGCCTATATAAGACAAAGCCCCTAATATTGGGATGGTTCTGATAATATGGGGACACCTAGTCATCCTAATCTCCTATGACTGTTCATGGGGCTTGTCAAGGCTGTATCCCCACTTTGAACTTTAGGGTACAAATGTAGGGGCCTGCATGAAAACCTCTAAGCTTAACTACCAGCTTAGCTTTGGTCCCGCTGCCACCATCTCAAGAATCCCCTCCCTGGGAAGCCTTGAGAACCCTTTCACCAATTCCCTGGTGAACACAGATCCAAACCCCCTTGGATCTTAAAACAAGGAGAAATTAACCGTCCCCCCTCCTTCCTCCCACCAACTCCTGGTGAATACAGATCCAAACCCCCTTGGATCTTAACACAAGGAGAAATCAATCTGGTTTTTAAAAAAGAAGGCTTTTAATTAAAGAAAAAGGTAAAAATCATCTCTGTAAAATCAGTATGGAAAATACTTTACAGGGTAATCAAACTTAAAGAGCTCAGAGGACCCCCCTCTGTCTTAGGTTCAAAGTACAGCAAAACAAAGATAAACACTCTGGTAAAAAGGTACATTTACAAGTTGAGAAAACAAAGTAAATCTAAGACGCCTTGCCTGTCTTTTTACTTACAAGTTTGAAATAGGAGAGACTTGTTTAGAAAGATGGGGAGAACCTGGATTGAGGTCTGGTCCCTCTCAGTCCCAAGAGTGAACCACCCCTTAAACAAAGGACACACACAAAAGCCTTTGCCCCCCCAAGATTTGAAAGTATCTTGCCCCCTTATTGGTCCTTCGGGTCAGGTGTCAGCCAGGTTACCTGAGCTTCTTAACCCTTTACAGGTAAAAGGATTTGGAGTCTCTGGCCAGGAGGGATTCCATAGCACAGTACACAGGAGAGCTGTTTCCCTTCCCTTTATAGTTATGACAGGGCTGAAGCCAGAATTTGCCTGCCATTTCCCTGCAGCCTATCTGCATGTGGAAGTGAGGCTGCCTTTAATAAAACTGGTTGCCATCGTCCCCCATTCTCAGGGAGATTGAAGTCATGCCCATGGGCAAAATGGCTGCCACTGCATGGTTCAGGGAGCTAGCAGAAAGGACACAGGGACCATGGGGAGCAGCAGGGAGTAGGACACTGAAGGTAGATGTGAATTTTGAGGAGGAGCAGTTAACTCACGTGATTAACTCAAAAAAATTAATCATGATTAAAAAAATTAATTGTGATTAATCGCACTGTTAAACAATAGAATACCAACTGAAATCTATTAAATATTTTTGAATGTTTTTCTGCATTTTCAAATATATCTATTTCAGTTACAACATAGAATGCAAAGTGTACAGTACTCACTCTATAATATTTTTATTACAAATATTTGCACTGTAAAAATTATAAACAAAAAAATAGTATTTTTCAGTTCACCTCATACAAGTATTGTAATGTGAACTCTTTATCATGAAAGTGCAACTTAGAAATGTAGATTTTTTTTTGTTACATAACTGCACTCAAAAACAAAACAATGTAAAACTTTAG
>NW_020664409.1:78388549-78415929 GCF_002925995.2 Terrapene triunguis
GTTCACCGTCCCGGGCCAATGGGGGCGGCGAGAAGCCGCGGCCAGCACATCCCTCGGCCCGCGCCGCTTCTCGCCGCTCCCATTGGCCCGGGACGGCGAACCGTGGCCAGTGGGGGCCGCGATCGGCTGAACCTGCCACGTCAGCAGGTAAATAAAACTGGCCCAGCCCGCCAGGGTGCTTACCCTGGCGAGCCGCGTGCCAAACGTTGCCGACCCCTGCTTTAGAGCCTACAAGTCTACTCAGTCTTACTTCTTGTGCAGCCAATCACTGAGAAACAAGTTTGTTTACATTTACGGGAGATAATGCTGACTACTTCTTAGTTAAAATGTCACCTGAAAGTGAGAACAGGCGTTCGCATGGCACTGTTGTAGCTGGCATCGCAAGATATTTACGTGCCAGATGTGCTAAAGATTCATATGTCCCTTCATACTTCAGCCATCTTCCCAGAGGACACGCTTCCATGCTGATGATGCATGTTAAAAAAATAATGCATTAATTACATTTGTGACCAAACTCCTTGGGGGGAGAATTGTATGTCTCCTGCTCTGTTTTACCCACATTCTGCCATATATTTCATGTTATAGCAGTCTTGGATGATGACCCAGCACATGTTGTTCATTTTAAGAACACTTTCACTGCAAATTTGACAAAACGCAAAGAAGGTACCAATGTGAGATTTCTAAAGATAGCTACAGCACTCGACCCAAGGTTTAAGAATCTGAAGTGCTTTCCAAAATCTGAGAGGGATGACGTGTGGAGTATGCTTTCAGAAGTCTTAAAAGAGCAACACTCCGATGCAGAAACTACAGAACCCAAACCATCAAAAAAGAAAATCAACCATCTGCTATCATATGAAGAGTCAGTTAAGCCTGGTAGAAAATGTTGATGGTGCAAATCAGAGCTCTTGCTCTCTTTGTTTTTGATATAAGTTTTTTTTTTTCAAGCCTGACTTAACTTGCACAGGTACATTGTTGAAAATGGCAACAAAATGGAGATAGCATGGTCTGAGATTACTGGGTATTCATATGCCACTGTCAACCAGAATGAGTCCAAAGGCATGTCACCAAACTTAATTTTAAAAGAGTGGCCGATCCTTAATTTGGCAAGTTGCTCCTGAGTTAATATTGTAAGATTCTTAGCATTTTCCACTGCAGAGGAAATCCAAGGATCCCAGACCCAGTTGAAATCTATATGGTTTGAGGGCACTGACTTGTTTATTGAGACTTGCAGTATTTGGTGGGTTGTATTATTGGGGTCTGCCCTGGGGATTTCCCCTGGCATTCACTGGGGTTTGCTGTAACTCAGGGCTGGTCTACACAACCGCTTAAGTCCATGTAACTTACATCGCTCAGGGGTGTGAAAATGACACCCCGCTGAGTAACATAAGTTACTTCAACTTAAAGCGATGTCCACACTGCACTACATCAGCAGGAGAGCGTCTACCGCCGACATAGCTTCCACTACTCGTGGAGGTGGAGTAATGATGCTGATGGGAGAGCGCTCTCCTGTCCGCATAGCACATCTTCATCAGACGCACCACAGCGGTGCAGCTGCATCGGTGTAGCTGTGCCAGTGTAGCGCAGTAGTGTAGTCTTGCCCTCACATTAGAGGTCTGCCTCTGGTATTGCTCTTGGCAGTGGCTGGGGCTTGCTCCCTTTCAATAAAAGTGTTGCCCTATTGCTAAGTGTGGTGTCTATCCCTGGATTAACCCTTCCCTTCCCAAAACGGGGGTTAATGTGCAGTCAGAGCGTGGGGACCTGGGATTTTGAATACACCTCATCAACTTCCTTGTGACAGTACCACGACCAACACTGTCTTAGCTGCACAGTCTAAGCCTCTGTATTTATTTTATCTGTCCTGTGGCCACTTCACAATGGTAGCACATGATCTTGTGACCACCAGATGATTACAGTCATTCTCCCTTTGCAGATTTTATAGCAGGGCAGCTCCATCCCTTGCAGCTTGTTCCAAATTCCACAGTACACTCACTCCCTGGTTTGAGCAACAGTGATCATATTACACTCATCTTGTCCTTCCTCTTTCCACTGTCTGTAAAGCAGAAGATTGATCTGTCAGTCTTTCAACAGGATAAACCCTGCTTGGCCTTCTTGACCTGATGTGTATTTGCACTCTGACAAGACCCAGCTTTTAAGGGACTCACTCTCAGGGCAGGCTGGAACCTGGAATTCCTGTTCTGCTGGAAATTCCAAAATTTCCAAATAAAAAGTCATTCTCATTGGAACAAAACCTCTATTTCCTGTGTAACGGGAATTCTGACAACTAGAAAAACTGAAATGACATTTAATTTTCACTTCTTGAAACAAATTGATGAGGCAGTCACAGAGGGGGAATCCTGGCTGGCTCGAACCAGGGCTTCCAGGGCAGCCAGGCTCCCAGTCTGCCAGGCAGGCTGTCAAGAAACCTACTCGGTTTCTATCAGTAGATTGGATGGAATAGACGTATTCCCATGGAACTAGTTGATTTAATCAAATTGGCATTTTCCAATGGGAAATTGTTCCCTTGGATATTTTCCAGTTCTACTCACCATTGTACTTCAGGTCAGCAGGTGATCAATTCAATAATGCTTCATTGGCATGACAAGTTGCACAAGAGATACCAAAGTGTTTTGCTTTATTTTATTAAAGAAACACCCTAAAATCCTCAGATGTCTCTCCAAAGCAGGTGCCATCAGCCCACAGTAGGGCTTCCCATTGTGTTTGGAGTTTTATTCTCTGTCCAACTGGAAGCACAGACCACTTCTGACTGAGTAGCAAGTTGCTATGTAACTTTGCATGATGCTATCTCTGCAATATCCTTGCTCTGTTTTAGGATTATGCATAGCTTTCCCTAATCACTTTTGAATGAAGTTATTGATCATTTTTTGTAATTAGAAGAAATTTTTCTTGAACTCCTTTGTATTCCAGGAACAGAAAATGTCTGTGTCACCTTACCCAAATCCCACTAGCTGCACAGTCTTTCCTCTTTTGCTTAAGGTCTTCCCCTGAAGTCAATCTCAATTAATCTCCTTCATACCTAAACAAAACCAAAATCTCAAGTCAAATTTTATCTCAAATGTATGGTAGTTTTTATTATGATAGTAGTTGCCCCAAATTTATTACCTCGTCCCCCCCCCCAAACCCCACAATCTGTCTTGAAATCTGTCTAGCTATCTGCTAATGGTCAGCTCACTAAAGAAGTGAAGGCAAGACTGGGTAAAGCCAGTGGATTATTTTCCTGTTTGTCAAACATCTGGAAGAATAAGAAGATACTTCTACACACTAAAATGACATTGTACAATGCTATTGTCCTCCCAACACTACTGTACACCTTGGAAATGTTGCAGATGGTAGAAGCACACAACCGGATGGCTTCCACCAGCATTGTTTAAGAAGAATCTTGGAACTTTATTGGAGAGGTCATGTGACCAACGCGGAAGTGTTGCGACACATGGGTCAGCAAACTGCGGACTCAGTAAATAGACAGAGACAGCTACAGTGGTTTGGCTGTGTCATCAGGCTAGTCTGTGGCAGAAGCACAAGATATGTCTTCAACTGGATTTCACCTGGAGGGAAAAGAAGACATGGAGGACCGAAGAACAACCTATCATAGGATGATTGAAAAGGATGCTGCTATCATGGAGACAACTTACGATGGAGTCAAACATCTTGCTTTGGCCAGACAGCAGTGGGAAAAATGGATTCCCATATGTGCCACTAGACATAGGAGATTTTATGTCTAAGTAAAGTAAGTCATCTGTTTTGAATCTTAAGAAGGTGAGTTTTATTAAATTTCAATTTGTGTTCATTATGTTGCAAAACATTCAAAGTGTTTAATAAGTAAAATCAATGCCTCCTTTGGTCTGTACTTGAGTAAAACTCTCTCTGAAGTCAATGGGGAATTCTGTGTGAGTGTCATGACCAGGGCTTGGGTGGTCAGACCTAGCAGTCCAAGCAGGAATGGGCATCAGGAATCAGTAACCCAAGTCACAGGTCAGAGCCAAAGCAGGGAGTCAGGCTGTGGGTCAAAGCCAGAAACCAGGGACAGGGACAAGGAACAAGGCAGGAAGGCAAGAACCAGAGACATGTCAGGAAAGCAGGGCTCAGGAGTAAGGCAAGAAGGCAGGGTCTGATGTAGCAGCCACTCAGGGATTCACCCAGTTGCAGAAAAATTTCTGTGCCTCCTTCTGTCTTAAATAATTCAGCCAGACCAATCAGTGGGGCTGGACTTCCTCCAATCAGGACTCCCATGGGTGATGCCTCTGGGTTCCACTAGCCACTCAGCTCACCAGTTACTAGTGAGCGGCCAGGATGTGAAGGTTGTCTGGGGTCCCGCAGACCTGTTTTTAAGTCTTTTGGATCCTCACAGTGAGTAAGGACTGCAACATTCGTTCCATATTTGAATGATGGCAGTGTGTTCTGATGTCACTGATATGCTGGAAGTTGTTAATGACAGCCACCAATCAGATACCTGGTTGAGTTGATAGGTGTGTTGAGCAACCTTCATTCAAGTTAACGGTAGAGCAGTTAAATGCTCCTCTGCTCAGTGATTGACACAATAGAAGCCACCACTCAAGACATAGCCCAGCCTGGGAAGGCTTGAGTAGAAGCTAAGCCTGAAGGGTTTCCTTGGAGACTAATTGCAGATGCAAGGGCTAGAGTGTACTTTGGTTACAGCTGTGTGGAGTGACCAAGAAGCAAGGTGAAAGACAGTGAGGAGAAGCAGTGGTGCTTGGCCCTGGGCGGAAGTCAAGAGACAGAACTTCTTTTGGGCACAGTACTCATTAAAAAGATAACTTGGATTTCTGATCAAAGAAACTGCATCCTGTTTGTTCCAGCTGTGTTCAGAGAAATAGGATTCTGTACATGTACATTCTTGGTAAATAAACAGGATTGCACCAGAGAATACCTGACTCTATCAGCAATTCCTCTTCCTAATGGAAACAACTCAGTCAGGTTCCAAATATTAGCTAACTCTTGGGCCAAGGGTCAATGGTATTCTGCTCTCATCCTGGTGTAACTGTCACAAGGCACCTCTGTCACTACCCAGTGCCCTTCACTGCCTGCCAAGTTCATGTGGTCTCACAAACATACACCAGGTTGTTATCTTTTCACCACAGGTGTATTCATAGGTGCTGACTTCCTCTCTACCCGGGGGTGCTCGATTTTTCCCCCCCTTCCACTCCAGGCCCTGCCCCTTCTCCACCTCTTTCCCCAAAGCCTCCATCCCCACCCGGCCTCTTCTCCCCCACTCGTTCTGTCCCCTCCCCTGAGCACACCCTCTCCCCCTCCCAGTGCCTCCTGCATGCCACGGAACAGCTGATCGCGGGAGGCGCTGGGAGGAGTAGATCAGTGGGGCTTCCTGTGGGTGAGAGGCGCTGTAGGGGGGTGGGAAGCTTGGCTTGGTGGATGCTAAGCACCTGCTAATTTTTTTGCATGGCGGCGCCTATGGGTGTATTTATTCTTTCCTTTCAAAGCATCACAGTATAACGCAGGCTTACAACAGGAGGAGGCTTCCCCACAGCTGTCACTCCTCAGCCCAGGCTCAGCTCTGAGCTTCCCCCATTGCTTCCTGTTCCTTCCTTTTATATTCTCCCAATTACATCATTAGCCCACTGATTACCAACCAGGTGCTCATAATCCCCCAACAGAAAGTGTTTAATGGCTCAGAGCTGAGCCTGCAGCCTTCTTCAAGCTGCAGCAACACCAGTGATCGGGGTGCTACTAATAGTACCTTGTCACAAATTCATTTACCTTAATGTATGTCAGACTGATTTGTAAGAGTGAGGAGAATCAGGCCCTTGGCCATGTAACCAACTACATTGAAATTCTGATTATATTCTGCCAGTTATGATCTGGCTAAGTAAACAGTATGACTCAGATTTTGTTTTGATTGAGTTCTATACTGCATATTCAAAGGCCAAAGACTGTCTTTACAATACACATTTCACACTTCTAATGGCTTTGCTTGTCAGCAATCAGCCCAAGCATACTGTACAGAAAGTGCAGTTTGTTGATCTGATACGGTGTTTACTTGAATTCTGTTGAATCTGCTGCTAAAGGAAGCATCTGGGGAGAGAGGGGGTGGGTGGTTATTCTTGCAGAGGAAGTAGAGTGCAAAAGATTGTTGCTGTGCAGGCTGCAGAGTTCCCTGGGAGAATCTGTGCTGCTCTGCATGTGTCATCTCCAACTACAACCAGGATTTTCCCTGCTCCTGCTTTACTGCCTAAGAAGCTCCCAACAGTCTGGTGGAAAAACTGTAAAACAAATATATTGACCATGAGGCACTATAGGGTCCCTGGGAATCTGGATCATGCATTATCCTCCCAGCTACAGCCAGGGCCAGCTCCAGGCACCAGCGGAGGAAGCACGTGCCCAGGGCGGCACATGCTGAGGGGCAGCATTCCATCCATTCTTGGGGCGGCACAGTCCGGTCGGCTTTTTTTTTTTTTTTGCTTTGGCAGTTTGGGCGGCAAAAATGGTAGAGCCGGCCCTGGCTACAGCCCCTTTATTTGCTATCTGTATGTAAATGAAAGTTAGGAGTTTTAGAGAGACAAGGTGAGTGAGGTAATATCTTTATGGGACCAACTTCTGGTGGTGAGAGAAGCGAGCTTTTGAGCCACACAGAGCTCTTCTTCAGGTCTGGGAAAGATATTCAGGGTGTCACAGCAAAATGCAAGGTGGAACAGATGGTTTAGCATAAGTAGTTAGCACATATTGTAAGGGACTATTCAAGGTAGAGTGGCACATTAACACCTCTGCAGTCCTAGAAGGTAAGTGGGTTACAGATTGTTGTAATAAACTATAAATACAGTGTCTCAGGGTATGTTTTCACCGGCAGAGTTTCTTCGCCGGCAGCTACATAGCCGCTCAGAGAGGGCTGAAGGCAAACTGCTGTTGTGTGTTCACACTGTCAGCTGCCTGCACAATAGCGTGTTCCCACTTGTGGCACTTGCATTGGCATTCGGAACAGTGCATTCTGGGCACAGAGCATCTCTTCCTCTTCTGCCACTAAGAGTTGTGGGAAGGCGGAGGGGGTCGCAGGGCATCCTGGGTTCTGTCCCAATGCCCTGTGATGCGTTGCTTCGCATCCCAGCAATCCCTGTGCTTCCATCTGCATTTGGCGCCATCTTTCAACGGTTTGTATAGTGCGCACTTTGCTCTTTGGTCTGCAGGAATGGATCCCGCACTGTTGACCAATATGCTGCTCGCTCTCACTAACGTGTCACTAGTGGCAGTGGATTTACTCCTTAAACTACAAAGGCAAGAGGTGTCCGACATTGATCTCGCCATGTGTAGTAATTACGACATGAGATTGCTTGTGGCATTCACAGAGGTGTTGACCACAGTGGAACACCGCTTTGGGGCTCGGGAAACAAGCACTGAGTGGTGGGATCACATCATGATGCACATCTGGGATGACGAGCAGTGACTGCAGAACTTTCGGATGAGGAAAGCCACTTTCATGGGACAGTGTGATGAGCTCGCCCCAGCCCTGCGACGCAAGGACATGAGAATGAGAACTGCTCTGTCGTTGGAGAAGCGTGTGGCAATTGCACTGTGGAAGCTGGCTACTCCAGACTGCTACCGATCGGTCACTAACCAGCTCAGAGTGGGAAAGTCGACCGTTGGACTCGTGTTGACGAGAGTGTGCAGGACCATTAATCGCATCCTGCTGTGAAAGACTGTGACTCTGGGCAACGTGTGTGACATTGTGGATGGCTTTGCACAAATGGGCTTCCCTAAGTGCAGAGGGACGACAGATGGCACGCACATTCCAATTCTGGCACCAGATCACCTAGCTGAGTACATTAATCGGAAGGGGTATTTCTCGATGGTTCTCCAGGAGCTTGTGGATCACCGTGGGCGTTTCATGGACATTAACGCAGGCTGGCCCGGAAAGGTGCATGACGCATGAATCTTTTGGAACACTGGCCTTCTTCAGGAAGCTGCAAGCAGGGACTTTCTTCCTGGACCAGAAGATCACCGTACGGGAAGTCGAAATGCTCATTGTGATCCTGGGAGACCCTGCCTACCCCTTAATGCCGTGGCTTATGAAGCCATACATGCAGGGGCGGCTCTAGCTTTTTTGCCACCCCAAGCATGGCAGGCAGGCTGCCTTTGGCGGCATGCCTGCAGGAGGTCCCCGGTCCCGTGGATTCGGCAGCATGCCTGCCGGTGGTCCGCCGGTCCCATGGCTTTGGCGTACCCACTGCTGAATTGCAGCCAAATCTGCGGGACTGGCGGACCTCCCGCAGGCATGCCGCCGAAGGCTGCCTGACTGCCGCCCTCACAGGGACCGGCAGGGTGCCCCCCGTGGCTTGCCACCCCAGGCACACGCTTGGAGCGTTGGTGCCTGAAGCCGCCGCTGCATACATGGGGAACCTTGACAGCAGCAAGGAGCGGTTCAACAATGGGCTGAGCAAATGCAGAATGACCATTGAGTGTGCTTTTGGCCATTTAAAGGCCCGCTGGTGCTGCCTATTCCTATGGTTATAGCTACATGCTGTGTGCTCCATAATATTTGTGAAGGGAAGGATGAAAGCTTCACTCAGGGCTGGACCATTGAGTCTCAGTGCCTGGAGGCTGAATTTGAATAGCCAGAGACCAGGGCTATTAGAGGGGCGCCGTGTGGGACCATAAGGATCAGGGATGCCTTGAGGCAGCAATTTGAAGCTGAAAGCCACTAATACTTGTTGTTATTCTTGGGAGTGCAGTGCTTGTAATGCTACGAGGTGATTGTGATTGGGGCGGATGATGCACTATGAAGGTTTAAGAAAATTGCCTGTTGCTTTGCAGGGCTATCTTTGCTTTCAGTTAATGGAATAAAGATTGCTTTCAAACCAACACAATTATTTTATTAAAAAACAACAAATGGAGGAGAGAGACAAACAAAAAAACACATCAGCACTGTGGGGGATGGTGGAAGGGAGGATTCCAGGAGTAGATGAGGTCCCAGGATGGTTAAAGTTTTGTGTAGGTCCAGGTATCATATGCAACCTTGTCCTTTGGAGTACAGTGCAGTGGGTACTGTACTTCAGCAGGGCTAAACTACAGAGGTGCGGGTGTAGAGTGCAGTTGGTATTGGGCGTCCGCAGGGCTGGACTGTGACGGGGCAGGTGTGGAATGCAGAGGGTATTGAGTGGAACAAGGATGTTGACAAGAGTGTGTTGGCAGTGTCTGGGGGGCACATGGGAAAGAGTTTTGTGACAGTGGCTGCAGGGGAGGGCAGGCGGGGAGCTGCTCTGTTTGCAGTGCTAGGAGAGCCTGGAGCGTGTCCACTTGGCACTCCATAACATTTAAGAGCCGCTCTGTGGCTTCATTCTGGTGCGCCGCGTTCTCCTTTCGTTCCCTCTTCTCGCTGTCGCGCCACTCCTTCAATTCTTGTTTTTCTGCCACGGAGTACAGCATGACATCACGCAGAAGGTCCTCTCTACTTTTTTGTGGCTGCTTTCTAATCCTGCGCAGCCATTCAGCCAGCGATAACAAAGAGGGAGGCTTGGCTCCTAAGGTCATATCTGTGAAGCCAAAATGTAATGTTTTACAGAAGCACTATTGTTTGCAACACACAGACCACTGTATCAATGTTTTAAAACACAACCACTATTCACATACCTATCACTAACTGGCTGACCCCAGGCAAGCACACATGAGCCACAAGACCCCCAAAATGGTGAGTAGTCACAGGGGCATGGGAATTCAGTGTTCCAGGACAGTACTGTGCCATGGGCACGTGGCTCTTGGGGAGAGCCAGCACTGTAGGGGGGAGCATTAAAATCATTACTGTCCCCACACTTTCCACAGGCTGTGGTCATTATGGAAGATATCTCGCTGCTGAGGGTGAGCAGGGAATCAAGAGAGGATCATCTCCAAGACTGTGGCTTCCGCCCTGGCCCTTATGCGGCTCACCTGTGTGCAGCTATGGTCCCCCTCCCCAGTGATGGCCAGAGTGGTGCAGGAGAGATGCAGGAGAGTTACTCTTAATGGGGCAAGAAACAAAGCAGCTCTGCCAAAGAACCTGCGGCAGCGGATTGCCCAGTATTTCCATGAGAGTTTTGTGGAGATCTCTGGGGCAGATTCACTTGAATTGAGGGAGTCAATCAACACCCTGTTCCGCCGCTCTAACTAGACATGTGGTGGTACGTGCATCACACAGACACAAGCCTGCCTTCTGCAAATCCCTCCCTGCAAGCTCAGCACACAGAAACAAGCCGGCCTTCTGCAACCCTCCTTTCCCCAACAACTTGCTTCAGTGATTCCCAAAATCAGAGCCACTTACCAGGGGCCTCCTCTCATAGGCACCAACTCTGTGGGTGCTGCGGGGCAGGAGCCATGGGGAAAAATTAGTGGGTGCTCTGCACCCACCGGCAGCCAAGCTCCCCTCACCCCTCGCCCCACCTCCTCCTTCTCCCCTGAGCATGCCGCATCCCTGCTCCTCTGTCTACCTCCCAGCGCTTCCCGCCTGGCCGCCACCAAACAGCTGTTTGGTAGAATTGGCAAGTTCTGGGAGGGAGGGGGAGGAGCGGGAACGTAGTGTGCTCAGGGGAGGTGGCAGGGAAGAGGCGGGGCTGGGGCTGGGATTTGGGGAAAGACTTGGAATATTGGCATGGAGGGGGCAGAGTTAGGGCGGGGACTTTGGGGAAGGGGTTGGAATGGGGTGGGGAAGGAGTGGGAAGAGGCGGGGCCTCATGGAAGGGGTGGAGTGGGGGCGGTGCCCGGGGAAGAAGGGGGGTCGAGCACCCACAGGAAAGAGGGGAAGTCGGAGCCTATGCCTCATCTCCTGTTTCCACTTCGCCAAGCTCCGACCACTGTGACTGGCTAGCCACCTCCGGGGTAGAGAAGCGCTCCTGGTTGCATGCAGCTCTGAACACTGAGTTGTCCTCTGCCGGGTCCCCCTCCCTTTCCACATCCTTGTCCAAGATTTCCTCCTGGGTCGGTCCAATCTTGACTGGCTCACGAGCCCCTGAAGTATCCAGGGGGCTCTTCACAGTGGAGGCAGGGTCACCACCCACTATCGTGTCCAACTCTTTATAGAACCAGCAGATCGTGGGCGCAGCACTGGAATGGTGGTTTGCCTCCTGCGCCTTGTGGTAGGCGTTCCACAGCTCCTTCACTTTGACCCTGCACTGCAATGTGTCCCGGTCATGGCCCCTTTCTGTCATGCATCGTGATATCTGTCCATAGGTATCATAATTCCTATGGCTGGAGCGCAGCTGGGACTGGACAGCCTCCTCTCCCCAAATGCTGATGAGGTCCAGCAGCTCAGCATTGCTCCAAGAGGGGGATTGCCTGGTGCGTGGAGCAGTCATGGTCACCTGGAAAGATGCGCTGAGACCAATGTACACATTGCCGAGCAAACAGGAAGGGGACTTTCAAAATTCCCAAGGAATTTAAAGGGTGGTGCTGATGGCTGGTCACCTGAGGGCAGGGCAGTAGACTTCAAAACGATGACCAGAGAGGCGAGAAGAGGCATTGTGGGACACCTCCCGGAGGTCAATTGCAGTGCTGTAATCTACCAGGCTGTAGCCCCGGTGCAGAAAGCTGTATGCCTTTTGTCGGGGTGGGGTTTTTTTTTTACAGCGCTGCAACTGCGCAGTTTCTGCACAAAAAGTGGCTTGCTGGTGTGTACACCTCGGGAGTTTCACCATAGAAAGCTGCTTAACTGCGGAGAAACTTGCCAGTGTAGACAAGGCCTCAGTTCAGGCCAGGATTTTTAGTGTCTGGCCAAGTAATGAATTTAAGCTGCCAGGCTTATCTGTTGAAAGGTGTTGCGCAGGTTTCCTTTGAGGATGAGGACTGATAGATCAGATATAGAGTGATTGCTGTGTATAAAGTGTTCATCCACAGGTGATGGGATGTTTTTGTCTTATTTTCCTGGGTGAGTTCATTCACGAGCATAGTGATTGTCTGGCTTCACCCACATAGTTGTTATTGGGGCATTTAATGCACTGGATGAGGTACACCACATGTGATAGGCATGTGGAGGATCCATGGGTCTTGAAAGATGTGTTGTAGTGGGGGTGTCCCAACACGTGGTATACCTCATCCAGTGCACTAAATGCCCCAGTAACAATTATGTGGGTGAAACCAATCACTATGCACCCAAGGTAAGTTAACGGGCCACTCTACCTGGAATGGTCCCTTACACTATGTGCTAATTACTTATGCTAAACAATCTGCTCCATGTTGCATTTTGTTGTGACACTGGGGAGTACCTTTCCCAGACCTGAAAAAGAGCTTGGGTGGCTTGAAAGCACATCTGTCTCACCAACAAAAGTTAGCCCAATAAAGATATTACCTCACCCACCTTGTTTCTTTAGTATCCTGGAACCAACACAGCTACAACTACACTGCTTACACCAATAGTTAGGAACTTTGGGGTTTTTGTTTTTTAAAGACTGGAGTTTCAAACAAGCAACCATGATTTATCCAGTAAAATCCAACTAATCTCTTGCAGGATGATATTCTAGATCCTTTTTACAAAGAAAAGTCATCTTTGAAAGCTCCTTTGCCAAGCTGTAGATTCTGTCTCTTTAAGCAGATGGGACTTCTTCACCCTGTCTGATGAAGTAAAGTGGAATTAAAGCAAATTTTATAACAATGAATAAATGTTTCTTATGTTAATATTACTCTGAACAGCTTCAGTGGGAGCTGCAGCAGGGCTTTCAAACAAGAATCTGAGGTGGATGAAAGGGATAGGCTCAGGGGCTTGGTAGTGGACAGAGGGCCTTTAACACCTAGTTCTCTGTTTCAAATCCAGCTGTGGTCAGTAGTGTCTCAAAGTTATCTGCTCCATGTTGCATTTTGTTGTGACACTGGGGAGTACCTTTGATCTGAGGGGAGTTTGGCTGCCATGTGCTTAATGCTTTTGGTTCACTGGGATCCATGTCATGAAAACTGTTATCATAATTGTCAGTATCAACAAAGGGCTAAGGAGTGAATGAGTGTGGAGATGAGTGTGGAGACTCAGGGCTGAGGCTCATATGCGGACAAGTTGCAATACCACTGGCTGTGCTTGCCCTGTTTGGACAAACAGGCGTTGCACTGGCTCTGATTCCAGCACTAAACTCACTTTCAACATTAAAAATGAATGCAAAAAAACCCAACAAAGCATCTTCTCTCCCTTGGGTTCTGTGAGTGACATGAAGTGCAACAGCTTTGTTTGAAAAGAATATGCTTCCAGTAGAAATAGCTCCTTTAGAGAAGGATCCTTTCAAAATAGCTCCCAAATCTTGGGTAGTAACGTTGAGCTTGGAACACATCTTTAACAGTGAGATATAAATCCCTGTAAAAACAGGGTTTACAATAGACATGCCTTCATCTCTTGTTAAATTGTAAGCTTCTTTGAGAAGCGATCATGTTGTCCTACGGGTTTGTACATCACCTGGCACAGCGGACCCTGATCCTGACTGGAGTTAATGAGTGCTATTGAAATACAAATATTAATTAATAATAACTACATACAAGGGCTCTGGGATCATAGTGCTAGATGAGGTTTGAGAGATGGATTAATCCCTTCTTCAAGCCAATAATGGAAACACCAGAGGAAAATAAGGAATCTAGCATATGATGAATCAGTCAATCAGCCTGTTCTCTCAGTAGAGAAATAAGCATTTAATGTGCAGTGCATAGATAATTGCACTGGGAAAGAGAGGGGATAGCATGGCATCCACTGGCATGCAATATACAGTGAGCAGTTCAGCGTAACAGGTTGTTAGGTTACATTTATTGCTTCCCCTTTACTCTGCCAAATTACACATTAATTCAGATGAAGAGTATGTGATATGAATAATTCCTTTCTCTCTTCTTGAATCTTTCTGGGCAGCTGGGGTGCAACCTAGCATTACGACGGAGCCAGAAAGCAATCTTCAGCTGTGAACCTGCTATGGGGGCTGTGCAATTAAAGGGGTCACCTTGTTGAAATTAGACTAGCTAGTGAGAGATGCAGTGTTTCCTAATCCACAGCCTCTAGGATACGGGACCAAGAGCCTCACTGTCACAACCGTCACTAATACACAAGCCCAGTTTTAATTGGGTTTTGTTCTTTTGGTACATTTACGGTGATGTGTTTCTGAAAGGTTCTATTCAGGTGGGCATGTCATAAACATCTCAGATGGCCCAAACACTGTTTCAAGCAGCTAGACAGAAACTGTCATAAAAGCTGAGACCCTTTTATAGATGTGCCTGTGAAGACATCTACAGAAGAGAACAAGTCACATACCTACACCCAAAATTGCTAGCTTCTTTCATAAGAATACCAGCTAGCTTGCAAATAAGGGAAGAAATGACACAGCAGGATCAATCAATCAACCACAAACTGAAAGTTGCTTAGACAGATACTGCACCCGTGAACCATAGGGTAGAATGCCAAATCTAAACACTACATGGGAGGAAAATGTGCAGGGAACAGGAAACTCAGTTTCCTCCAAAATGTCCCATTGTGAGGGTTTTCTCCCTTGGGAACGGGCCTGGGATGTGGTTCTCTGAACTCTCAGATCTTCCATCATCATCCAAAGCTCTGCACAGATCTTGGAAGTCCCTTTCCAAGGAGCCATGGGGGCTTCTTTATTGGCCACTGCCTTCAACTTTCATCAGGGCTGGAAGATTCACTGTGGACTGAATCCACTGTCAGACCTTAATAGTAAATACACTAATAATGCACGGCTGATGCGGTCTGTGGTATCTTTGATTGGGATGGCCTGTGTGGTTGAGTGCGGGAACTCTGGAGAGACCAGTCATGCCTTGGCTTTGTTTCTGCTACCTCTGTGCACAGAAAGGCCTTTTGGCACAGCATACCTAACAAAAGAGCTTCTGTAGGTAAGGGTGTGACAATACCACAGAGTCACAGCTTCCCTCCTTCCATGTTGTCTGAGGAGATGCACTGGCATCTGGGCACCCTCAGCTGACAGAAGCAGAGGGGATGATCCAACCCAAGCTAACTAGTGACAGTCACAGAACTGCACCATGTACATGAATGGGAATTTTGCTATTGGCTTCAGTGGGAGAAGGATCAAGTCGAACTGAACACTAACCAGCAGCTTAGAGCTTCACTGTAGAATGTAATCAGAACCTCCATTTCATTCTCTTTCTTAATTCATGTATAATTCCCATCTGTTTGCTCTTAACTGCAGGTAACAAATCTCTTCTAGATAGTTTGGAATGTATCTGGTCAAATGGGACCAGATGTCCTTGTGGAGCCATATTGTCCATGCTATTGTAAGCTACACCTCTACCCCGATATAACGCGACCCGATATAACACGAATTCTGATATAACGTGGTAAAGCAGCGCTCTGGAGGGGCGGGGCTGCGCACTCCAGCGGAGCAAAGCAAGTTCGATATAACGCGGTTTCACCTATAACACGGTAAGATTTTTTGGCTCCCGAGGACAGCGTTATATCGAGGTAGAGGTGTATTTGGGGCAGGGACTGTCTGTCACTATTTATCAGTAGAGTGTCTAGCACAAGCTGGTTAGGCTCTAAGGATTACCACAATATACGTATTGAATGACAAATTAACTCTGTCACTCACCACCATAAGCTCAGATAGGCATTTCCAATCATTCCTCACCGGGAGACCAATTCAGAAGTTGAGCCATTAACTGCACTTCTTTTCCTATACTTTGTTAAGGTCTGAATTGAGTACCAGAATACTAGGACTGGAAGCCTATTAAGGAGCACCTGTGTGTGCCACATAGTGGACTGGCCTGCTTTGGTGAGCATTTGCTGAAGATTTCCTTTAATGGGATCAGAGCAATATTGTGGTGCAGACCCACTTCACTTAGTGCTTTTAAATGGGCTCCTGTAGAATGGTGGAACCTTCTTTTAAAAAAAATAAAAACAAAATAAATTATCACTCCGTTTATGAAATTAAAAAGCCCAGGTTTATGTAGGCCCTACAGTTTTGGATTTCTTGTGCTTTGGCTGGCAATGCAATGATAGCCAACAGCGTGAGCACAAGTTAACCAATCATTCCTAGTCCCACAGCTGTGCTGCCGTCAAGTCTGGCATCATCCGTGATATTGATTACCAAACAAGGAAGTTACAGACTATAGCAAGAGCCTATTTAATTTAAGCAGGAAAGAAAAGCGTTTCCCCAAGTTTTTTGTTGTTGTTGAAATGTGAAATTTGTCAAGGAGGAGTTGTTGGGGAGAAGCGTCTAAGACTGTATGCCCTGGCTTGTAGATGAAGCTATAGTGCATAATAAATGGTGAAGTTATTTACTTTTAAAGGGTCCTTGACTGTTCCTGCCATAAACACAACCAAGCTGTACATGAGTTAGCACATTTTAAATACAAACCAGCAACATAAGAACAAATCCAAATCTAAGCCAACGCCATCTGCCACAGAAGATACTGCTGCTACATACAAGAATCTCATTAGTATCTTATAAAAGGAAGATCACATCCACAAATGAATGTACTTTCAATACAGTGTATATAAAATGCTGTCAATATTAAAATGACTCATGGAAAAACTGACCTCCGTCTCCTGCTGCAGCCCTGCCAGCAGTGACAGTGTCATAGCAGTACAGGATAGCTGTGCATACTTCCATGCCTGTAATCTTTTAAGAAAATATTTTAAACAGCTTCATCGAGCAGACTGAAAAATAAGGATAAATGGTCAACTGCAGACAAGACTATGAAGACTGATGCTGGTACTACTGAGTCTCCTCTAATTACACCACTATTAATCAGGACTAACTCAGAGAAGTCAATGGACCTACACCCAGGGAAAAGAATATAAGTGAGAGGGAATTGGACCCATCAAAATCCATATATCATGTCTCAGGTTTAGGGCTGCCATGAGAAGTTCTGGGTATAGGAGGCATTAGAAAATCCAAGGTCCCTTTGCTTCATGTATCCATGCCTTTCCATTCCCCTGTATGTCCTCTTTCCTGGCCCTCTCAATAAATGATAATCCAATAATGAACTGCCCTTTCCCCTCAGTCCTTCCATGATGGAGAGAGCACAGTTCTTGCTGCCAAATCCATTCCTTGTTACTGTGTTCTACAGCTGCTGTGAAGCTCTGATCTCCGGGATCTGGCAATGCCTGGGCAGTGTCAGCATTGCTCCCTGCACTGCGGCCAAAATGAGGAAGGAGGGATTTAATACTGGCATAAGCTTTGATTTAAACAGTTACTTGCAGTTACAGGGCCTGGCAAGTTAACCGCGTCTGCCCCTTCCTCTCAGTGGTGCTGCCCAGGTTTCACTCCATCCAAATCCTCCCTTGACCATTTTTTTCCAGCTTTCAATTACCATAAGGGCCTTATGCTGCCCTCCTCCCGCTCCCTGCCCCAGCCCCAGCCCCAGTGTAAGGAATGTGCCAGGGATAGGAGGGATCAGATGCATTGCTACAGGGATTCAGGGTGGCAGAGGACCCACCAGAGCTTGGGAAAGCTGCTCTGTGGTAGTGTGTGTAGTTACCATCCATAGCAGCCCATAATCCAGATGGCACACAGCCACTTGTGCCCTCACTCCCTCTGGTTCACCTTCTGTGATGCACCTCTCAGACTAGCCCTGGACCTATGTTGAAGAATTTACAATACGGAGTCCTGATCCTGCAATTAAAGCCACGAGGGCAGACTGTTATGCCCATTTGGACTTCCAGTGACGCTCCACATGGGTCCATCCACATGGGTCTGATTGCAAGATCAGAGCCTAAGTAAGATGAGAACAGCCAAAGGAGACAATAACATAGGGCAGGGTATAAAAATGAGACAATAACATGAACTTGCAGCCACTTAGGAGAGCAATGCTCAGGTGGATAATTTCTTATGATTGATGTATTTAAGTAATGCATAGATGCTAAAAATAATCTATGATTTTAGATATATATTTTTAAGGAGAATTACAATTTTATGGAGCTTTTTTTTGTTTGTTTCTACTGAAGATAAAAGGGTAGTGGACAAGGTCAGGAGAAGTGCACCAGGTATAAGGGGCAGCATGAAGGAAGGGATGGAGATTGGCATGGGAACAGGGCAAATGGAATGGAGAAGTAAGAGGGGGATAAGCTGCAGAGGAGCTTGCCAATAAGAACAAGGAGTTTGAGTTTGATGTGGCAGGGGACAGCAGTGCAACATATAGCAAGCCTGCCATGATCGATCGTAACGTTGGGAAAGGAGGATGATTGTTGTGGCAGAGGTCTGGATGGACTGGAGGTGGCTGCGGTTGTAAAGGCATGAAATAAATGCCTGGCTCTGGACAAATATCCGCATGTGGGGAAGAAATAGGGTGGGTAGATTTTTGAGCTGATATATAGAGAGAACTAGCAGGATTTACTAATTATGAAGGGGAGTCAAATGTGACATCTAGGTTGCAAAGCTGTTTGAGAGGATGGTGGAATTGTTGATCATAATGGGAAAAGGCATGTGAGGGAGGAAAAAAGGTGAATTCAACTTCTGCTGTGTTACGTTTGAGCTGGTGGCAGGACTGACTATGTCAGTCAGCCATTTGGAGAGGCAAATGTAGGCAGATTTGTGTTCTTCCTGCTAAAGCTCAGAATTGGTTCTTTACTCCAAAAATACACTTTGTTTTTATTTATTTGAAACCTTTTAGATATTTGTTCATTGTCACCTCCTTATGGCCTTAGCCTTCAAAATGCTGAGCACTCACAACACCCGGCTGACGTTTACTGGTGGACCTGGGTTTAATTTCTCCACTTTTTAGATTGTTTTTGTGAAAGGTTTTCAAGAATTATAGGTGAAAAATATTGGAACAGACGGACTTTTATACTTTCTGTCTTGCCTACATAATTATAATGCTCATTTTTAAAAAAACGATTAAATTAATTTAACATTATAAATTCTACCTATAACTTCAGACACACAAGGGGATACACCAGTCCAAGTTATTTCCTGCCAAACAATCCAACTGCAAAGAATATTAATAAAGCTTATTGAAATGTGGTTGAGGCATGAAGCATGCTAATCACTCTGGTGCAGAATTTGAATGCTCAGAATTCCAAAAAACCATTTAGATGGGAAATGTTTACTATAACAGATCCATGGCTGCATCCATGTGGATGCTACAATCTCAGCTAAGGTTCATTACTTAAATTGTAAGCTCTTCGCGACAGGGGGGTAAGGGAAGTGTCTAGCATACTGGAGCCCTGATCTCTAGCTGGAGCTGCTAGGCACTACAGCTTTACAAACCATAACACCATCCTTGCAGTTCGGGGAACAAAACTTGGGTTGTTAGCTGAGAAAACAAAGTCCTATAGCACTTCAGCTAAAGGATAAATTGCCAGTTGTTACCTCTATCATTACGTGTGATATCCCATTCATATGCTAGCCATAAACATGTATTTATTTAAATGTATGCCTTGTGCATAAATAAACCGTATGACCTTTACACAATATTACATAAAAGCAAAACGGGCTGTCCAGCCACAGCATACCCACAGATCTTAATAAGGAGAAAATACTTCTCAACTCCAACCAACTCCCCAGACTCTGCTTCATCTCATCCATCCATCATCATGCCCCAAGGAAAAACCTTGCATTTGTGAGGTGCAGTGCACTCTCCCATATGGATAAAAATGTGTGTCCTTGCACTGTATCTTGCAAAGTCTTTTGGAATTTAACAGAAAATCATAGCCCTTCTGTGGGCTTTAGATCTATCCCACAGAAATGAGTGAAGCATGATATCCATGCCACAGAATTCTTCTGTAGGATGGTTTTAAAAACCTATAGCAAGGACATCATTCTCTATTAAATTCTGTAGGGTTTTAGAGTGATTTTTATATCCCCTTATTACATCTCTGTAGAATCCTATTGGTTTAATTGCTGTTGCTCTACATGAACTTTCCATAAGAGTATAAATCCCATAGCACTTTTCACCGGAGTAGGAAGTAGGTATGATACCTAACCAAATTCCAGATGGCTAAATATTTTTCCTGCTTAACTCTTTGCTGTTTCAGTTGAATACAGCATTCTGCTGCGCTTCTTGTCCAGTGTTGCTGTATGCTGGTTGACGGCTGCTGCCTTCCTTCCCAGAAGTGGCTGCATGTCATTGATGGCTGCAGTGATCTCTGAATACTGGTGTGAAAAGTATGTTAAGTGCTTTGTGATCTTTGGATGAAAGGAGAAACATAGATGCCAGTTATTTTCATCTCAGAAAAGCAATCTGATTACAATGAAAGAACACCCCAATAGGTAGACATATGTATAGTGGGGTTTGCACATGAGCATCCAAATAAAGCAGTTTCTGGAGAAGACATACCCAGATTATGAAGAGTGCAGAGGGAGCCTCTCCATTGCTGAAATCCCCCAACAAGTTGCCCCTTCCCTTCATTTCTAGATTTTGAGTAGATCTGGTTGAAAAATAGGATGTAACTTGTGCAAAAATGTTGCCTTTTTTCATCTAAATTTCAAATGTCAATGACAAAATTTCATTGAAATTGTGAATTTCATAAATTTTCAACCAGCTCTAGTTAAGAAGCATCCACACATAAAATAACATGATAGACCATGACTGTCCTGGCACCAGTTTGGATCCTGGAGTGGTGAGAGAACAGTCAAGACAGCTATCTGCCGCTGGAGGTCTCTCAGGTCAAGGCAGGAACTCACCATATAGAAAACTCAAATCACGGATCTTTGGGAACATGCCTTCAGAATGCAATTTCTGGAAAAAACATTACTTATAATTTAACAGCATTTTGAAGCTCCATCAACCCAGCGGTTAAGTAATTTAAGATTGCTCACAGCTTTCTTGAGAGAATGGGAGAAAGTTACATCAGTGTTCCCTTCTCCCACACACCTGCCATCCTCCCCTGTTACTGCAGTGTGCAACCGCATGAAGGATCAGAGTCATATAATTGCAATAAGATTTCCTAGCTCATGCCTGTCTCTAATCAGAGATTATTCAAGTGCTTGACAAAAATGTTACATTCTCTCGCCCTGGGTTGATGGCGAAGATTTAAACCACAGTCCATGCTGTTGCAGCCTGCTAATAGGCTATAAATTGGGCCTTCTGCATTCTGGATGTTTCATAGCACGTTTAGAGAGAAGATAAAAATGAAAGAAGAATGTTCTGGGAAAAGTTAGGCCTAACACATGAAAGCTAATAAATACCAGAAATCTATTGGCCAATACATGCTCTTGAATGGCTCAACTGAGCTTTAACACACTCTGTGCTGAACCTTGCTGCACCTTCCTTTAAGTTTTCTTACATTTCAGACTGTGCAGCATGGCTGTCATGTGATTTGCTTGTTACCATGGCAACAAACCTTGCTTAGTGAACAGCGTTGAGTAAAATCCCACATAGAGACCATCCTGTTAAACCTTTCCACAGGCAGCATTGCTAGCTTTGCACAATAGAACTTCCAACTGATGCATGGGGGGACACGATGGAACTCCAGTGGTTTCTGTGGTGTGTTACACCAGAGGATTAATTTGCCCCTCCATGTTTGTTTTGGGGGTTTTTTTTAACAGGGGAAATAGTTGTAAGTTGCTTTTTTGTGTGCTAGAAACATATCTTTATGTCTGCTGAGCCCTGCCCTATTTTGGAATTCACTTTCCCTTCTAAGGGTAAAGGGAAAAAAGATACTTACGAAGGAAAGAATATTAATGCATTTTCTGCACTGTGTTCTATTCACAGGGTGGTGGTGGGGGCGAATCTGCATTTTGCAGTGCCCACTTCTCCTGTTAATCAGACCCTGTAGTACTGTACGTTTTCTCTCCTTAGCACTGTTGGAAATAGCCACTGGAGAAAACAAGCAGGATGCTGATGATATTAATAAACTGTTTTTTGTGCCATATGCAACCACATAGGAGTGCTTTGTGTTACACAGATTAGCTGCAGAACCCAGAAACTGCTAACTCATGATCAGAGCTCTACCATCCTCCGCCCTGGAATGCAGTGAAAGGAAATAATGGGTTATTTTCTGCAAAGGGTGGAGATTGTCTCCTTATGACATATTTTAAACTGGTCAAAAGCACCTCTAAATTGCCCCTGCAGAGATGGATCTGCAAAGAAATGCGCTCACCTTCTCTAAAAGGGATGGGGAACTTGTAAAGGCATGTCAGCCAGGTGTTTCCCTTTCATCTGGATACGCTGTGACCCACCAGGTGCCATTAGCTCAGTTATTTCTAAAGGAGTCTGCAAGCTCCTCAGTGATGGGAGGGATGAATACCTTAGACAGGCTGGTTAGTAACAGAAATACAAAGAATAAACTAACCCGTTCGGTTCATGCTGGGAGGGTTCATCTATTGCACTGTTGTTCAATTCCACTGACATCTCCTGTGCTACATTTTCTCTTTAAAAAACACACAGAAATTATTTAAGGTGAATTTAGTGCTGGCTCCAGATTGAAAGCACTGGAAATAACTCTTCTCCCCTCCCCAATTCCCTCTCCCCTTAACCCCCGCCCGCCGTTAAAGGTATATAAGTGGCAGAGCTTCCCCACACTGTGATTTCCCTGTTGAATATGTGCCTGAACCTTGGCCAGGCAGGGGCCACCCCTGGAGGTGAGGGGTCCATTTTCAGCTAGAAGAATTAGGGTTCCCAACTTCTGCTTTGTTACCTAATTTATTTACTTCCTCTGAGTGTTTGATAAATATCCTAAGGCATTTTCCACAATGTGTTACCACAAAGGTCACAGGTAAATATTGGCGACACAAGCTCTGCCTATAGGTCCTCTCAGACACACAACTAGAATAGTCCCATAAACGTGACAGGTATTACCTACTATCGGGTATGTAACTGCAGTTCTGGGGGCTCAGAACTGCACCTGTCCTGCAGGAAGGGGGTATCTTTTGTCTCCACTAACTCATTGTTATTCAGTGGAATTTGCCTCACAGGGCAAGATATTAATAAAGGAGAACAAGGTGGAATGTTAATGGAACTAGAAGGTGGTTTTCTATATGTTGCACCTTAAGAGTAAAATGGTGGCCCCAGCCTGTCTGCACAGATATTCCCTGGGAGTTAGTTCAAGACGGCTGCAGCTACAGTGAGTCACACACACTGTGCTTGCTCACAGGACCTTCACATTTATATTTTGTTTTGTTTAAACTAATTAATATTAGCCAGACTGAATGTATGTTTATTCTTTGTTGATGGGAAAACAAAATACATTCAAGTCTTACTACTAGTGAAATCATGCACATCCTATAAAAAGAGCTCCCTGATTTCTAGGGGAAAGTAGTACTGGAGACCCACCCAAGATCCAACTTACTATTGCCCTACATATGTATAGTCATTTACACAGTGCAAAGTGAGTGAAAAACACTGCCAGATCAAAATAGGAGCAGCTGATACCTACTTTGCCCTACTGTAAATGACTACACAAGGGGCAGGGTAATGGAGTATCTGGGCCAAAGTCTCCAGGGTTGCCCTTTGCAATTGCAGAGTTTGTCCCTCTCCAGGATATTCAACATTGCTAGCCTTAAGGCACGAGAGAGTGGGTCCAACATAAAATATCCATCTTTTGGTTCCCAAGAGCCAGGCTAACATGCACAGAGGGCCTGATGCTCATAAAATGAGACCCTAGGGCCATGCCTGCTTCTGCTTATTACTTGCTGCACGTGCATATAAAAATCAGGCCCTTCATGTCAGTTTTGAATAAAACCAAAGAAATCCCATTTGTACAATGCAGAAAGTACAGACAACCTGGTGTGAGGGAACAGACACTCCCTGTCTCCCTCTCCTCACTGTGGAGTGTCTTTGGACCCATTCAACCCCACCCACCCCCCTACACCTGTGGCCAATGTCAGGCTTGAAGAGGGGAATTAAAAGGAGGAGACCTAGCCCAGTTCAGGGCTGACCAAGAAGGAGAGCAGAGTTCTGCTTCTCTTGATGGTAGAGAAGCCTGGTTGCAGCCCAGAGACTGAACTAGCTTTCTGCCTGGAGAAGCCCTTGCTAGAAGGGATTACTGGACTCTGGGGGATTGGTGGAAGCCTAGACCTTTTGGAGATGAAGCCTGAATAGAAGGGTGGGGTCCCTCTGAAGGTTTGTTGGATGGCTCTGTTTTGAGTTGTGTTTGTGATTTCTTTAGGACCTTAACACACTGGAAGGGGTAGGACTGAAATGTACTTTGGCTCTCTGGCCAAAGCACTGCTACCTCTTGTAATGTAATGTAAAGCCATATTGTAATGTTAAGCCATTAGGTGGCACTGTGTGTAATAGCCAGAGCTGGACAGTACATTAAAGGATCCATGCAGTGGTTCTCAAACTTTTGTATTGGTGACCCCTTTCAAACAGCAAGCCTATGACTGCAACCCCTTCCCCCCCCCCCCATATAAATTAAAAACACATTTTTTTATATTTAACACTATAAATGCTGGAGGTGAAGCGGGGTTTGGAGTAGAGGCTGACAGCTCGTGACTCCCCAAATAATAACCTTGCGACCCACGGAGGGGTTACACCCCCCAGTTTGAGAACCCCTGATCTCATGGAAGGCACAATTCTAGTATCTCTCTCTATAAAGGAAGCTCTGTAGCCAGTCCATATCTGGTACAAAAGTCTGACCTGTTAGTGGTAGCCCAGCAGCTCCTTTGCAAGAGATACATCACATGGTGTCAGAAGTAAAGACAACCTAACTCCCAGAGGAGAACAGAAACAGAAAGCAGCAACAAAAGTTGCAAGGGGGAGAGGCAACAAAGGCTGCAAGATCTAATCTATATGCCACTCGTCAATGCCCCAGAGAATGCAGTTTTCATAGACCTACAGAAGGACAAACTGGAGACAAAATTTTGCAAGATTTCAAATTGCAAACAAACTCCACAAGGAAACTGGAGACATTCAGGTATGCTCTTTAATTTATGCTATGGGGAATCAGGCAGAGCATACCTTTAAATCCTTTGGCTTTACTGGAGACAGTCACAAAGATGACTATGAAAGGATTCTGGCTTTGTTTGATGTGTACTTTATACCTCAGAGAAACATGGTTTATGAAAGAACATGTTTTCACCAAAGAATTCAGGAACCAAGAGAAAATGGTAACATTTTTATCAGAGCTTTGCATGCATTATCAGAAAACTGATTTTTGGAAATGCAAAACATGAAAATATCAGCAATTAGTCATCAGGTTTGCAGATAAAAATCTCTTGCAGCAACTACAATTAAAACTACAACTACAGACATAACCCTACACACAACTATTCAAAGAACAAAGCAGTCTGAGTTGGTGAAACACCAAGAGCAACTTGCCAAACTTGAAAAACAAGAAGCTAGCACTTAGAAGCTGTAGATAGACACAGCATGAGTGCTAAAAATAATTATCATAAGACCACTGAGGCTATGAGGAACCAATTCTAGGCTAACTACAAAACAGACTAAATGCATAAGCTGTAGGATAATTCATGGCCCAAGTAATATATATCCAGCCAAAGATACAAGATGTAATAAATGCACAAAATATGGACTTTTTGCAGATATTTGCAAAGCAGTGAGAGAGCTGACTTATATTTATAAACAACCAAGAGCCATTGTTTCTGGGATCTATCGCATGTGATGAGACAGAGCCTGCCTGGAGAATGAAACTGAATACTTATGGAAAGACTATTGACTTTAAAACTGACTAAGGAGTAGATGTCACGGTCATCTCAGAAGGGATTTATAATCACTTTCAACCCCTCCCAGAGTTGAAATAATCGGACACAGCCTTAACTAGCCTGGGAGGTATTCTGAACTGCAAGGGCCTGTTGGCCATAAAAATTACTTAGGGCATGTCTACACTACCAAATGATGTCGACCTAAGTTATGTCGACATACAGTAGCCACAGTAATTAAATTGCTTTTGCATGTCCACACTATGCTCCTTGTGTTGGTGGTGCTTATCAGTGCGGGGCATTGTGGGACAGCTTCTGAAAGCCAGTAACAGCAAATGTAAGCAATGCAGCGTCTACACTAACATTGCGTTGACCTAACTACATCAACCCTGACTCTATGCCTCTCGTGGAGGTGGAGTTATCAAGTTGGCAGAGCAGAGCAGTTACATCGGCAGGGGTGTGAAATTTTAGTGTAGACATTTACATAATTAGGTCAACTTAAACTGCCTTGCGTCAACCTAACTTTGTAGTGTAGACCGTGCCTTACACTCTTAATTCAGAGCCTTTGTCTTTGTATGTGATCAAAGATCAACAATCTTCTCAGGCACAATGTAGCAGCCATGATGGGCCTAGTGAGAAAAATGGAAGAACTCAACAGAGTATTTGGTAATATTGGACTTTGGTGATATTGGATGTTGAAAGGAGATCCAGTATAAATAACCTTAAGAGACAATGCTGAACCATGTAGTGTATTTACACCTCACAGTATTCCTGTCCCATTGCTTCATAAAGTGAAAACTGAGTTAATGAGAATGGAGCTGATTCGCATAATCCAGAAATATCTCTGAGCCAACAGCATAGTGTGCCTCAGTGGTATTGGTTTTAAAGAAAAATGGAAAAATACAAATCTGTTTGAATTGTAAAAGACTTAATGAAGCTGTTGTGAGAGAAAAATATATCCTCCCAACACTGGATGACTTCCTCCCCAAAGTGAAGGAGCTACAGTATTCTCCAAGCTGCATGCCTCGAGTGGATTCTGGCAGATTCCAGTATATAGTTATAGCAACATGAATCAGTATGGAAGCCAGTTGCATTTTGTTCTTGCACGCTCGCAGAAGTGGAAAAGACTATTTGCACTGAAAATGAGTGCCTGGCAAGCTGTGACAGGGTTACCAGGCCTTTGCAGCCCCCTGCTGGAGGCCCTTCTGCACGAGGCTCCAGGAAACAGTTATCTGAGAGGAAAAGAGTAATAAATATTAGACCTCCTGACTTGTCTAGAGAGGCATCCCGGGAGCAGCCATTTTGGGAATCAGTGATGATCCTCCAGCAGCTAGAAGAACTGGGGACCACCAACAGTCAATCATGGCCCAGTAGGCCAAAATAAAAGGAGCTGCCTGCTGTCAGCAAGTCAGTTCCTGGCTGGAGCCAAAGGAGTGAGGCTCCATATGTAAGGGGACTGTTGCCCCCTTACTAACATTCAGTGGGGGTGTTTTGATTGGCTTGCTCCCAGTACTAAAAGGGGAAGGGTCGATGGCAAATCAGGAGCCTGAGACTGACAGTCCCCAGGAACAATGGCGAGAGGCCAATGCTCCAGATCAGCCTGATTGACAGGGCGGGCAGGCTAATCAGAGGGTCAGGAGGCCAGGGAGGTCCCGTCCTCCGTGTGAGCTGGAATTGCCTGGGTCAGACTGAGTGGGGCCGAGCTAAGGAGAAAGCAGGGGCCCAGGCTGAGCTGGAGAGCAGAACCGTGCCAGATCCAGAGGGGCCAGAGACGCAGCCACAGAGCCAGAGACGCAGCCCAGGGAGAGCAGATCGTGTGCTGGGAGCAGAGGCGCAGCCACAGAGCCAGAGACGCAGCCCAGGGAGAGCAGATCGTGTGCTGGGAGCAGAGACGCA